>NC_052622.1:6352699-6652699 GCF_016545825.1 Eucalyptus grandis | reverse complement strand
TTTTAGTAATTATCGCAAAAGTTACCTTTAAACTTCTCCATGAATGTGTCCTAAGATAACTAGAGGATTATAACTCTAACATGGTCACTTATCATTTCGAATTGAAAATTTTTAATAAGGCTTAACAAGTGCCCTAATGTATTTTTCAACATTTTACATTTAAAAGTCGAGAATCATTTTGAAAATTTTGTAATTGTGACATTGCTTAAAGACTGTCAAAAACCGAATCGAAACCTGAACTGAAAATTACAAGTTTTTGGGTTTGGTTTTTGGTTTGGCTCGGGTAGCCAAAAAACAAACCTTTTTTTGGTCGGTTCAGTTTGATTTAATTCGGTTACCCAAACCGATCCAAAGTAAGTTCGGTTTATAATGAGAGAGATATAAAGACATTTATTATGTGAGGGAGATCTTGAGTGGTCCCCACGTGCAGCCCCAGGACCAACTTTTCTGTCCTCATTGCTTCATTTGACTTTCCTTTTTCTACTCCATCCCTTCTTCTGCCGTGTTACGACCGTGGAGTGGGTTCACGAGCCGTTCGCAATGGCCGTTCTCGCTGTCCTTTTCTCCTTCGTCGTCGCCAAGCATGTGCTAATGGCCATGGCTAGCGACGACGCTCGCGATATCGCAAGTGAGCCAGGTAAGGGCATTGATCACGTTTCCGTGGTGGAAGATGCAAAATTCGAAGCAAGGTTGAGTTCTCAATGCTTTGAGAGCGAGAAGAAAGACGCCGAGGAAGCTTGGAACTGCAGGTAAGGTCGATCGATTTGAACTAGAGATCGCTCCCACCGTATCTTCGAGTCTCCAGATCCAAAGGCGTCTCCACCAAATCGAAGGAGATGATTCCGACGACGACGACATGCCGAGGTCCTGTGCCGTGGGTGGCCAAGAGTGATGGTGCTGGTGGCCGGGAGAGAAGGGGCTCCGTTGTTAGCAGCGGTGGCAGGTGGCATTGAGGAGTTTTGTGATTCCCTATTTGGTTTTCCCATATCATGTGTGCCGCCGAGGATAAAGGTTAAAAAGAAAATACAAAAACCGAACTGAACTGGTTTGGGTTGCGATTCAGTTCGGCTCAGTTCGGTTTGGATTTTCAGAAAATCCGAAGCGAACTGATTGATTGACACCCTAGTTGGACATTGCTTACTTTTATACTACCGTTTCCCGTCACATTCAGCTAAAACATACACTGGTCATACTATGAAAAGAACATGGATCCGCACTGGTCACGCCATAAGGCCCCATTTGGTTAGTCAAAATGGGATAATTGGGCTAGATCACAACGGTGCATAAGTTATGTATTTCGATGCACCTATAGAAACTAAATAAAGCACGAGTAAATAAATTAGGCAAGAGACAAGAAAAGAAGGAAGTTCTCAATTTATTAAACATAAATTTTTTGATCCATCTCACAGATATTTAGACAAGAAAATAGAGCACTCGGATTTCGGAAATAACATCACCCGCATGACCTGATGGCTTAAAACATGTGATTGTACTCTTATCGTTGAGAAGTTGAACTTGTTCAAAATCTTTAGGACGAGAACTAGAATCTTGTTTGCAAACTTAGTAAATAATGCTTTTTCCTTGTCATCCATCTTACATCCCAATTTTCCGATCGAAAGTGATCCTGGCCTTTTTTTGAACAAAAACGGTTCTATGTCAACTTTTTCCCAAAAAGTCCTGGCTTGCAAAAAAATCTTTTGAGACTGAGCCGACGTTCCTAGAATTTATTGTGACATGACAGAACCTTCAATTTTTGAAATTGGATTCAAATTTGCAGTTAATTTCACTCCGACGCGTTTTAAGCGTGACCTAGGCTACCGGGTAGTTTTCAGAACTTTTTAGGGCAAATGACCCGTGGTCGATTTTCTTCGAGCCATAATGAACCTACTCAACACATTGGCGACTCTCGATTGTCGTGAAAATCTCGAGGGTTCAATTACGGACACAGGGTACCAGAACGACAGAAAATCAAACTAGTGCCGATCGACGAGAAGTTTCCAATTTAGTGGAGTCACCCACAATCGGCCACACATCTCAGTCGAATCGACCTACCTCTTATTTCAAATCGATTTATATCTATGCCGTAATGATCTCGGCAGATGAGCACAGTCGAGCAATCGATTCCTGATCGAATCCTCAAGTTTATTTGCCTTAAAATCTTTAATGGCTTCCCCAGATAATCTAGTTATCTCAAGAGTGATCAGCTTTGAAAACAGCCCTATAGGCGCGTCGATGAAATGCTCGATTTATTGAATTGAAAGCAAAGTCGAAAATCTAAGATGTCACATGGGTTGAGCTTGGATGCCTTGGTGAGCTAGCGCCACGATACTTTGGTTTAGCCGGGATGTCTTGGTTGAGCCAGGATCCCTAGTTTGAAGCTAGATGCGTTAGTTGAGCAGGGAGGACCTGGTTGAACCAGGACGATGATAAATGAATTTGCATAAGTGCCGGTTTATGCATAAGTATGATATGTTGATATGTTTATTGATAAGCAAAAGGTAAGCATGCATTGAAATATGCAGTAATGGACACCTACATGTAATCGAGGTGTAGCAATGAGTTTGCTAATGATCTACCATCGATATTGCATTGCAAGTTTGGTACCTACTAGATTCTGATTATGAGGTGTTTCTCTAGTAGAGAATTAAGGGTTTTACTTACTGAGTCCATGACTCACCCCGTTGTTTTTTCAAATTGTAGGTATGGAGGAGTTGCAATCTTGATAGAGAAGTTAAGATTTACCCCAACCTTTTTGAACATAGAGCATGTAATAATTGTATATAGAACGATTCATGACAAAAAAATGGTTTGTAAATATAACTGATATAATTGTATATATTTAAATGGTTACTTTCATGACCACTTGTTGTTTGGGTGTTGTATGTATGCTTCCGCATGTGCTTAATGAAAAGATTAAAAAAAAAAAATGGGAAGGCGACGCACTGGGGATGTCGCGAAAATAACCATTGCTGCTCATGACCCTAGGGATGGAATTAGGGTCATGACAGCCTCACCCCGCACCTACAACTTCTTCTTCTTCTTCTTCTTCTTCTTCTTCTTTTTAAAAATAATTTAGATTTGAATTTAGTTTAATTAATATTTATATTAAAATTCAAACCGAGACAAAACGACGTCATTTTTTTCTTATTTAGCCATGTCAGCATGCAAAATGATGTCATTCTAGGCTTCTTTAGCCACATCAACGTGCAAAACTACATCGTTTTGCATTTGTCTCGCCGTAAAATTGTAACGTTAGCATTTTAGCTAGATTTGTCATCCTTGAAATTTAATTGATCTATTTTATTTTGATTTTGGCACTTAAGTGTACATTTTCCAACTTTTAGCAATTAACTGTCCCCCTGTGCCAAGTATTGATATTCCAAGTTTCTAGGTTCGATGAAGACATGGTTTATTATTTAGGGAAAATGACACAAATAGTCTTTGAACTTTGGCCTAATATGCAACGCGGTCTATAAACTTTTAATTTGTTTAATATATTCCCTAAACTTTAGCCCAATGCGTAATGTAGCTTTTGAACTTTTAATTTGTCCAAGGTGCTCCTTTGACTTTTGGTATATCTTAATTTGTCCCTAGACTATATGATAGTGTTTAATGTCGTAATAAAACTTGAATTAATGGAAAGATAAAATTAAACATTTTCATATAGTTTAGGAACTATATTGAACATGTACTAAAAATCCAAAGACTCTATTAAAATAACTAAAAGTTCAGAGACCACACTACACATCGGACTAAAATTTAGAGATCACATTACATATTTGGCCAAAGTTCAGAAACTATTTATGTCATAGCCCTATTACTTAAATATTTTAACAGTGAGATTTGGAGGCTTTCATTTCAATTAACTTTGGGCAGAGTCAACTAGAAATGGATATCTGTAGAAAAATAAGGTTAATGGGACTCATCATACAATTTCTCATTCCATTAAATTTTAGATGCCGATGCTATAGTTTTTCCTAGTTTCTTATCTCATTACCCATGGTTTGGAATTTATCGTTGTGCGTGGAACTTTTGAAAACATTTCTTACGAAGGCGATGTTCAAAAGTTGTGGTTGGAATTATCTCACTTCTTTTCTTGAATGTTGAACCTTTTACTTCACCTAATTGAATTATGATGGTTTTAAGAGTGTGCCACCAGATCTCCTCTTTGGTCCTTATTGAGTCATTCTTAAACAGACAATGAAGACTGGTGGATCAGATCTAAATACATGGAAGAGGCAACTGGTTAAATTGGTTTACCGGTAGTTTTTTATACCGTCTCTTATGAAGAAGATATGAACCTTTGTTTGGACGAAAATATTTTATCGGAAAACAATTTTCCCAACCATATATTATCTCACATCTCTAATATTTCTTTTCTAGTTCTCAATTCTTTTTGTTCTCACAACTGTTGAAGAAGATCCGTTAGCAACATTTGTCATGGATAAACTCCAATCAACTTGGAGATCAATATCAACACTTTCATGCGGTTTCCTAATTTGGTCCAGGTTATTAATCTAGAATCTATTCACCCTGGAATCAATGTTAGTTAGGCCCTGTTTGTTTAATTGTGCTATTCCCGGAAACAAAAATTTATGTTCTTTTGTTCCGGGGAACAAAAAAAGAACAGAAACGTGTTTGTTTACACTTTTATTTCTGGGAACAAATTTTGAATAGAAACAAGAAACAAGAAAATGTTCCCGGGATCACTTCGGAGAAACACTTTCTTTCTTTTTTCTCATTTTTCTCTTTCTTTTCTTCTTCTTCTTCTTCTTTTTCTTATTCTTCCTTTTGCCGGTCACCGGCCTTGGCCATGGTCGGCGCTGGCGACCGGCCAGACGAGGGCTGGCAACCTCGCCGGCCCCCAGAGAGGCCGAGCCACGGCTAAGCTCGTCGGCTCGAGCCTCGCAGTGGTTCGCTATGGCCGCGCGAGGCTCGGTCTCGCTTGGGTTGGGTGAGGTCGACCCTCGCGCGGCCATGGCGAGGCTCGGCCTCCCTAGCCGACGCGAGGCCGGGCCTCACCGGTGGCCTGGCGAGGCTCACCTAGCCAGCGACGATCTTGCCAGGCCACTGGCAAGGCTCTTCTCGCCCGGATCTAGCGAGGCCAACCTTGTGTCGGCCGGCAAGGCTTGGCCTCACCTTGGCTGGGCGAGCTCGAGCTCATCCAGATTCGGTGAGGCCACCGGCCAAAAGGAAGAAAAATAAAAAAGAAAAAAAGGAAAAATAAAATTTAAAAATTTAAAAATTAAAAGAAACAAAAAAATTATACAAGTTTATCAAACATGTTTCTGTTTATTTTCTATTCCAGGAATAGAAATTTTGTGCAGTTACCAAAACTATTTCTGTTCTAGGAACAATTTTTTAACAGAAATGTTACCAAACGTGCTCTTAATTTCTCCTCAAAGAAATTGGGATACGGAGATGGGACTATTGTGCCTTTCTTTCTTTCTCATCCATCTCTATCTGCCTGTTGGGTCTTCCTTCATTATGAATTGCAAGAAACAACTCTACATCTCTTACATTTTTTCCTCTCCATTTACGTGGCATAAAGGACAATCACCAGCTGTATCCTTTATGTGTGTGCTGTGTGAGGTAGAGAGAGGCAGAAGTTTGAAAATGTCTTCATTCATCTTTAGTTGGACAAATTTACCATTTCTGATAAGAGTAAACATTTCTAGGACTGAGAGGGAAATGGCATGAGGGGGCAAACTTATAAACCTAACCTCGCAACTTACACAAGCCATGATTTTCCTTACTAAATCCACACCTGCAAGAAAAGGAAAGAGAGAGAGATAAAAGGGATAAGGTTTCAGGCTCTACTTTTTTCTTTTTCATCATGTGTTGAAAGAAAAAAAAAATCTTTTAGTTACTATTATAGCATGGGATAGAATTTTGGCCAATTGTATAATCTTGTCCCTAAATTTTTAATTTGTTGAATATAATATTGTCCAATATGCAATATTGTCTTTAAACTTTTAATTGTTACATATAATCCCTGAACCTTTTCAATCTGGTCCCTTAACTATATGAAAATGTCAATTCTATCATTCCATTAATTTAAGTTCATACACTAAATTGAACATGTATAAAAAAAATTCAATTTGAATAAATTAGAAGTTCAAGAACAATATTGCACATTAGGCTGAAATTCAAATTCCATATCGAACAAATTAAAAGTTTAGATACGAAGTTGCAGATTTGATCATCAGAAATCATTTGTGTCATTTTTCCGAACTTTATCCCGATTGCCAAACACAGCCTTAGTGTGATCCTCCAAGATTTTTGCCTTTCACGGGGTGCATGACAACCAGTAATTTCTATTCCATAAACAATTTTTCTATTCTAGACCTATTTCTGGAATAGAAATCCGTTTGATAAACTTATTTCGTTTTTCTATTCCTGGCAGAAGTAGAAATTTTCTACTTCTTTATTTCTGGAACAGAAATAAAAAATAAATTTTTTTCTCATCGTTCATCAACCGGTCCTTCACCCGTTGCCACCGACCACCGTCCATCGGTCGCCCTTTGCTACCCGCGCCGGTCACCGGCCGCCGCTGCCATCGCCGATCGTCGGCCGCCGCTGCCACCGGTTGCCACCGCCGTTGTCCGTCACCGCCATCCGCTGGTCATTTGTCGTCCAAAAGGAATAAATTTTGTGTCATTATCAAACGAATTTCTATTTTTAGAGTAGAAATTTTGTGTCATTATCAAACGGTTATTTTTGTTTAGAAACTCTTCTAGAAATAGAAATAGAAAAATCTATTTTTGTTCCGAAACTATTTCTGGAACAGAATAGTTGTCATGCGCGCCCCTACTTCTTCATTTACAAGCAAGCCCACGAGAGAAGGTTTCGGCATAAAAGTCTGATTAGAAAAATGAAAACAAATTTTCAAAAATATTTTATAAATATGTATATTTTTTTGTGAAATAGATTGAGCATAATTAATTAAAACTTGCCGTCTAATAAAAAAAAAGTTACTAAACGAATAAATGAATCCTTACGTTTTCAATTTGAAAAGTTGCTGATGTTGAATTAGTTATCTATTACAAAACAAGACATTGAAACTCCACTTTCAATGTAAAAAGATAATAATATGGAGAGTCATTAATATCAGTTGGATTGAATATTAAGTCCTATCATGGAGAGGGATGATCACAAAGGAAAAGTTACTAGTAACAACTCGGTATATACTCAGTTTTTCAGTGAGAAAAGTAATTTTTGTTTACTACCCCAATTTTTTTTTAACTACACATGACAATGATGAAAACTTGATACGAGTTATCATCTTTATCATAACATTTTAGCATTCTCCTTAGAGCCATCTGTCGGGAGATCCAACAGGAATAGATCTGGAAAGCTCTCTCGAGGGCAAGCTCAGAAAGCAATTGTAAATACTAAATCGAATCTCTATAATTGACGTACTGCTTTTTCACTGAAAAAAAAAATCATTTTTGTAAGTATGGTAAGAGTACGTTCTGCGAACATGTGATCACACCTTCAGGATCATATAATCACGGTCCAATGTTATTTTTGATTGGGGGCAAACCGGATAAAAAACAGAGGACAATAGCTTAGCTGTGCTTCCCTAGGAACTTTTTGAGAGCATAGTTGAAGGCAATCTTTGAAACTTACAAGCAAATTAGCGTAAAGATTTTGTTGAAGAGTGCTTCCATAGCACTTTTTTATCAACTAAATGAAAAATATTGCGTGACCTATAATGTGTTGATCATTCTCGTAATATGCACGATCAATATTTTGAAAATTGAACATTTATCGTGCATGTTTAATAAATACATTAAGAGCACTTGCTAACAAAACCCTTTACATGATTCCGAAAGTTAATTGGGCAACTTCTTCCACCAAACTTAACAGATACTTATTTTGAGTGCGAATGGTTGTATGTTTGGCACGTGGGGTAGTGGTCACGTGCTTGAAAAGCCTCAAGCACCCGATTACTGGGAAAAAAATAAAAATTAATATCCTCAAGTCTCTCGTTATATAAAAGATGCCTTACAAACTCATTCGTGAACACCCCTAAATGACCAACCTTTTTAGTACTCAACGGGGATCCAACTGGATCATTAGAAAATTTTAGTCTTATGATTTTTTCAGCAGATGGTGTCCTATGTATAGCTACCTGTAACTACCCACCTTTTATTATCTACCAAATTCCTAGAATCCACGGAGAGTCATGATACATGAAGTCACAAGGACGACCAGAAACAAGGGAACATTATTCATGGCACAACATGATTTTTCAATTACATTTTACAGCTTTAAAACTACATCTCTTTCACAATTAAGCCATCATGTCGGTTGTTTCCTTGCGTTGTCCATCACCTTTAATACAAAATAAGGAGCATTTCATGGTCCAACATCGACTCGGAGAGAATGAAAACGTGAGTGAGACATTTGATGGAGAGAGATCCCGAATGGTACGTTCCATCAATCAACATCTCCATCTATCATAGTGAATGCACCTAATGAAACCTCGAATGCTAAGATCTTCAAGTGATATTCGTCCACGACGACAATGCAACATTAGCTAAAGATCTTAGAAATTGTATCGTTCCTGTTGACCTATTTCCTCTTCTTTAGCCGACATGTATACACACATGACTGTACTAACACTCTCGTAATAATTTTCTAGTTCTCGGTGACTAAGTTTTTTTTAGGGTCGGTTTGTTTCAAGAAGAACTATCTTCAAAAAATTGTCTTTCGCCTTTCTGGTATTTAAATAATGGAAAACTAATCGACGTACGGAAAATGTTTTCCATAGACTAAAAATAACAAGTTTAAATTAAGGGAAACGACTTTCCTTTATGTTAAGAAGAAAATCATTTTTCTCAAACCACCAAGTAAATGAATATTAATCACTATCCTCATCTCACATAGATAGGACAAACCTTGTGAATCGACTTGGAAATGTTGATTCACCTGTAAATGGCCATCCTTCTGAGTACTTGCTTCGATCAACATGGAATGAATTGCATTTGTTTGAAAAACTCCGTCTTTCTGATTTTTTTCAGTACAAATGTTTCACATCCATATAAAATATGTTTCACATCCATATAAAATATGTTCAACATACAACTACTTATAACTACCAACTCTTTATTAGACCAACTAATTCCTATAATGTACGGGGAGTCATAGTACACAAAGTCACAACGATGGCCAGAAAACATAAAGAACCATCTATGGACATGTATCGGTCAATGATATCCAATTCTTTCATTAACTTCTTTATAGATCCTCAACCTGCTACTCTTAGATAGTAAATATTACAAGTCTTGTCCAATGGAGATGCAAAAAGAGTATGATGGCCTTGAGCCAGTGAGCCCTTTGGGTCTATACTTCAACAATAAATGTTGTGGGTTTCTTTTCTTGGCATTTTGGAATCCGAAATTCCTATTGATGACTCCCAAACTATGTCACTGATCAATACTCTAAAAATGGAATATCTCTTTTACATGTTTGATAAATTCCACAAGGCCACTCGCTAACAAAACATTTTCTATAATTCAAAAGGTCAGTCGGGCAATTACTCCCATTAATCTTAACACATATTTGTCTCGGGCGAACATGTGCACCCTGGTAAATCAGACAATTGAAGAGTCTCGAGCACTTGGAAAAAGTGTCACACCCCCTAGTCTCAACATCCGAGGAGATGTCACAGCAACTAATTCATAATTAATGATTCATTCCTAAATAGATCGTTAGTTTGGCCAACGTGGATCAAACTAGATCGTTAGAAAATCTCTATCTGATGACTTTTTCCAGTAGATGACGTCCCAAGTGGAGATACTTGCATGTTGCAACTGCCTACACTTTATTATCCCACCTAATCCCAATAATCCACCAACAACTCGGCACACGAAGTCACATGGATGGCCAGAAACATAAAAATCATCTACGGACACGCACGCGCACACGTGTATATATATATATGCCAGTGATATTAGGTTCTTCCATAGACTTCTCTATAGATTCTCAACCTGTTACGCTTTGGTTGGGATTATTGCAAGTCCTGTCCAATGGAGTTGATAAAAGAGGATGATGGCCTTGAGCCAGTGAGCCCTTCAGGACAGTACCTTAACAGCAAAGTGATGTCGGTTTCTATTCTTGGCATCTTGGAATTAGAAATTCCAATTGATGACTCCCAAGCTATGTCGTTGTTCAGAGATGACTTCCTCCCAATAAACCCTCGCTTCTCTTCTATCATGGTACGTATGTGTGTACCCTGTGCATAGATATTCACCATTGGTAGGATTGATATATAAGTAATTGGTATTTATCAGGTGAAAGTGTGCTTGGTCACGTATCTGAATGAATAAACCCTTATTCACTGCACATTCTTAGATAGTATTTTTGTTTTCGTTTTTCGCCTTGGGTAGGTGACGGGAGACAAGGGAGCAAGAAAATGGAAGAAGGTGGGAGTGAATATGGAAAACCATGTACACGTCCCGATTTTTCCTCTCCAAAGGGCTCGTCCTCTCCATCCGAGAATGACAGTTTCCTCAAAAGTTACATTTCACAAATAGCTATGCAACCATTTCCACAAGGCCAACCGCTGTGGGAAATACATATTATCAAGTGTCCAACCAGTGAAGCACAGGAAACCCTAATTTTCAAGCTTCACCATGCGCTTGGTGATGGCTATTCTCTTGTGGCTGCTCTCTTGTCTTGCCTTCAAAGAGCTGACGATCCTTCTCTTCCAGTAACTTTTCCCTCAGTCAAAAAGTTCAGCTCAGCCAATAAAGATGACAGAAACATCGGACTTCGGAAGGTGGTTAGCAGATGTTTTTCCCCGCTTGTCAACACCGTAAGAGATTTCGGTTGGAGCTTGTTGAAAAGCACTTGTGTCAAGGATGATTTGTCGCCAATTCGGTCCGGTTCGGAGAGCCTCCAGCCATTTTCAGTGTCGACGATCACGTTCTCGTTGGATCAGATTAAAGAGATCAAGTCTCGCCTTCGAGTGGTAACCAATATCATTTTGAAGACTATAATAACCCTAGCTTCTTGCATCACGCATGCATTACTCGATCTTTTAGCATTTTACTTTTTAGGTACACTTCATCTCTAATCTTTTGCATTATAATGGTTGCCTTCACATACTAGCTGAAAAGTATTTATTTTTTCTAACTTATTCGCGCAATATACGTAGTTTAGGTGATATTTATTTTAGACATATATTATACTCAATATGTAAACTAGTATACAACAAGTACTTTGGTTGTACAAGGTTTAACCGGGAAAAATAACATGGATTTACGCATCTATGCCCATAATTTACATTTTATTTTACGTGTGTGACGATTTTCCTAGTCACAAGAGCACAACATGACATCCTTGAAAAAAAAAAACACAAAAATTGAGCTAGAAACTGGTTTGTTTTCCAATATATAAAAGATAAGTTCTAGAAAGTTAGTTATTCTTTCCAAAGATAACTTTGGCATTTATTTACATGATTTTAAATATATATATGTCTAGATGCACCATTGATTTTTATTTTTTTTAAACAAATCTACAATCAAACATGTTTTGGGTTAATATCACAAAAAATCTTAAATCAGTATATCTATGACAAATTTATTATAAATTAATTTTTTTACCATAATAAACCTCAAACTAATACACTTGTGACAAATTTATCTCAAACTAATTTTTTTACCACAAAACCCCCCAAACTAGTATACTTATGATAATTTACCCTAAACTAATATTTTAACCGCAAAAAATCTCAAATCGGTACAAAGTGTGACAAACGGAGGGTAAAACGTAAAATTGGTATACCTGTCAACTACCACATATCATCCAACTAAACAATTTGATTGTAAAATTAAATACAAACTAGCATAAAGTGAATTTGTCACATATATACAAGTTTAAGACTTTTGTTGTCAAAACATTAATTTAGGATAAATTTAAATATATCAATTTAGGGTTTTTCGTGACTAGTTCACTTGCTTTTTTCAGCTTTAAATTATGTCTCTTAGCATATCAAGTCACCATATTGGGCGTTTCCTTGCATTTCCCATAACAATTAACACGATTAAGATATTTTTATTTAACAAGCATGATAAGAAATTTGCCGCAGAAATATATCGACATTACATGAGTAGACGGGAATAAACCTCAAATGATAAAATCTTTATTAGCATTCGACGATACAAACGCAACATTATTTCTTGAACTAGGGTCAAGTAGGAACTGTAGATATATTTACTCTTTTACCATATAGAAATCGATTAACAATTCTAAGGCTTCGAATCAATCACTTATGCAATGACTTTGAGTCCAAAATACTAACATATCATCAGTCATTTTTGCTTGAATTTTCTCTTTAATAAAACAGACCGTCAACGATGTGATTTTGGGAGTAATCTTCTTGGCAACTCGATTGTACATGCAAAGAGTGAGCACAAACTCGAACCTGAGCACCAACTCCACAGCACTGGTGTTGCTAAATACAAGGAATTTGCGAGATTACAAGCCAGTGAAAGATATGGTCCGACCTAATTCGGAGTCACCATGGGGAAATCATTTTGCATTCTTGCATGTGCCGATACCGAAAGTGAAACCAAGCGATTCTCAGTTCTCTGATCCTTTGAAGTTTGTCCACAAAACTCATGAGGTGATCAAGAGGAAACGAAGCTCCTTCGGTGTAATCCTCACAGGGAAGCTACTTGAGATCATGCAGAAATGCAGAAACGCAGAGGTTTGTGCACGTCGGGACGATAGATTAAGCAAAAATGCTAAATATGCTAAGTCTGATTTACAAAATTGATATGAATGTGCTCTTGTTTGCTAGTACTTGCAGGCTGTAGCAAAGCACATCAGCAGGACAGCGAGAAACTCGAGCATGTGCATCTCCAACCTTATAGGGCCAGTGGACAATTTGTCTCTGGCTAATCATCCTCTTAAAGGCATGTACTACACCATCGCCGGCACACCTGAGGTATTTATTTAATCATCGTTAATTTTGATTTTGGACCCAAGAGCATAAAATTAGGTAGAATTATCAAAGAAGTGCTAAACTTATTATGATTATACCAATTAAATCATAAACTTTTTGACTAATTCAATCCTAAACCATTTGCATTTATGCTATCGAATCCATCTAATCAATTTTGGCTGGCTGACGCTAACGTGGCACTATCGATGCTGACGTGACGTTTTTAAAATAATATTTTAATTTTTTATAATTTTTTCCTTATTTTATTTTTCCTTTGCTTTTTGTTAATATTTTCTCCCTTCCTCTTCCACTTCCCCTTCCCCTTCCCCTTCCCCTTCCCAGAGTTGGCAAGGATCACCGGCCATAGATCTAGCTAGGCAAGGGTTGTGTTGGCGAGGGCATCCCAACCTTGGCCAGCTCTAAGGGAAAGGGAAGGGGAGGGGAAGGGGAAGGGGAAAAAATTAAAGAATAAAAGAAAAATTATTAAAATACTATATTAAAAATGTTACGTCAATACTAGTAATACCACATCAGCGCCGATGGCCAATATTAGCTAAATGGACTAAATTAGCACAAATGCAAAATATTTAGGACTAAATTGGCCAAAAAAAAATGTTTATAACTAAATTGGCACAATTGCAATAAGTTTATGAATTTTTTTTATAATTCTCCCCATAAAATTACCAATGCTTGGCTGGTAGGTCTAAAGTTTTGGTACCAAGCCTCATTTTCCAAGTCACTACATGCATCTTCTTCTGAAATATCCATATAGATTGCGACATCTGGGACTTATATATAGGTTGTAAACACAAACTTTTCTAGTACATAACATGATATTGTAACAGAGTTTATGCAACAATTAGGCTCCTATGCCATCTGTAAGAGTAGACAGAACCGTCGAATTTAAATTTTGATTTGCCTTGTTTACCATAACACATAATGACTAGACTGAATTCTGAGTGGCCTTCTTCTTTGTAAACGATAATGTCATGAACGCATGAAATACCTTCTTGCGTTTAACTTTTGCAGAATCTCCTCATAACGATCTTCAGCTATGCGGGAAATCTGAGAGTGGCCGTTGGAGCTGAGCAAGGCTTCATAGACTCCGAGCTGTACAACCATTCGCTGCTTGATGCTTTCGACATGATCCTTCGCGACGCATGTCAGAAGCAGTAGAAGCCATTCCTATTTCTATTATTCTCATCGTTCAACGCCTTCTGATGAAATCCTAGTTTTCTTTTTCTCCCTTGTTTCTTGCAATGAAGATACTGTTAGCATGGAAGGATCCAAACATATGACGACAGGAAAATATTATTTGAATAAATCGATATATCAGGGGGCGTGTTTAGCTTTAAATTTAGAATATGGGATATTTCTACAAGGATCGAAAACACTGTGGACGACGGACAGAGTTGAAATTTTTCATTCATATTATCTGGCATGTAGGATTTGTTATTCAATGAGCCCATCAAATTATTCACGTTAGAGTTAATTGCAGGGGAATTATAAAAATAACTTATCTTTTACGTTGTTTATGTATGTAAGAAAATGAAATTTTCTCATCTTATTTGGGGAAAAAAAATCTCGAAATTGGCATTGAACTAGCAAGAGAATAATAATGTTTTGGCTGCTTTGAACATAAAAGAGATAATATCACCACCGCTAAAGATCAAATAGCTGGAGAGAAAATACTAAAACAGATAGTACATATCTTTCTAAAGAAAAGAAAAAACATGCTCAACCCACGGAAGAAACATTAGTTAGTGATTGATCATGAACTCGGCAGCAATTCATGGCAGTTTACTCGCTGTGCCAAGAACTTTCACGTCAGCCTTCATGACACACTCATCACCAAGTAATCTTGAACAGTTTTCAGCGGCAAGAAGAAGGGCCAACCGAACTTTTCACTTGGACGCTTGACCCTATTAAAACCTGCAAAAGAAGATTAGCTGTATTAATCTTAAACTCGAGAATAATGGTGGCAAACCAAATAAATCAGATTAAATACTTAGTATATAGTGTGCTTATGCCACGACGAGAAAGAGGGATAAGAATTATAACATGTTCATAATAATGACATTGCAGTTATCTTTCCATTCATTCAGATATAATCAAGCTTGGCTAAAGATTTTGTGCTCGCCATCCATTTTAGATCGGCAGTTACTTCCTGTCGACTGATGCGTCTTGCCAGCTTTGCCTTTTAGCTGAATGGTATAAGTGGCTTTGACTTTCTGATCACCTGAATCTACTAAACAAAGATACATCGACATATTTTTGTCCTTGTTATGCTCGTCACCCCTTGGACATAGATGCAACTTCCTGAACATAAGGAGAAACGCAACCAATCAATGATACAAAATCAAGAAAAAGGAATATGCAAAAGCTTAAAAAAAACAAAAACAAAACCAAACAAAAGCTACGGGGGTAATATAAGAGCTACCACTCGTGACTCCCCGCAGCGAATACTTCAGAGTAGCAATCATTCACCAAAGTAGAGAACTTTGATATCTTCCATTCGTGACTAACAGACTTTGGACTCGCTTTTAGTGTCAAGCATTCACCCAGACCTAAACTTTTTTCGACAAAGACCTCCACTCCAAACACACAATTGTCATCAACAAGGTAGCCATTTGGTGGATTGATGAAAGTTTTGAGTGGCATAAATCTTGGAATACCCCATTTGGACTTCATTGCGTGAAACCTCCAGTTTTTCCTGGCAATATATGAAGCAAGAGTTCTCCAAGCTACCAAAGGGTTGATCACTTTTTCTTTAACTAATTTAGGGAACAAACGTACCTTCTTTTGCCAAGTATTCATCACGAATTGGATCAAACACAAAGAACCTAACAGTTGCATTTATCTCCCAGCCAACTTTCAGAGGATTGGCCTCAGAAACAGCCAGATATAGGAACATGTGATCCTCTCCCTTCCTGCTCCTGTCTCCATTAGGATACAGAATCAATTGCCTACACAATGACAAAACATCAGACTCAAGAAACATATACCATGAAGAGTTTCTGTTGTTAGCTGAATAACGACCGATTTGCCCATGAAAGATCTTCAATTTTCAGACCTTTGAACAAATTTTCTATCCTCACCGAACACTACTGGAGCCTTTGTTTCTTTCAACGAAGGACCGCATCCCTATGCATAATTAGCTATTTACCAATAATCGCAAGAAGCAACCCACCCTAACCACATCTTAACTTGGATACCCACATTCACCAGATTCATCTGAGCCTCCTAAAATGTCGATTCGATCAGAATGAACATTGCAACCTAAAAGACATCCTCAAGCCTTCTTTATGACGATATATATACCGCCATCTTATCTGTCCATGTTAAGAAACAATAAAACCTAGAAGACAGCGAGGATGGAGTTGCCCGAATATTTGTGCTTGCAAAGAGAGATCATAGATATACCACTTCTGGTCACCGACTTCGAATTCGTTTGTCTCATACATGGTGATTTCGTTCGTTGACAATAGAGAGAAATACTCGAACTTGAACGCATAATGCACTGGCGGGATCTTTCTAGTCTCCGTAGTTCTCTCTGCTCAGTTAAAACCCCCCAAAATTACCAACAGGGAAACAACAACAAACCCAGAAAGGGAAAAAGAGATCAACTGAAGAAGCTCAATAGACACATCATCACGCCATTAAATTGCACAAGTTCATTTTCATTTCTTGTTTTCGGGAGAAACTCAAAGAGGAAAATGGTACCTTCACGCTCGTTGCCCACTTCAGCAGCATTTGAATCCTTTACTTCTCTCGCTCTCTTCGGCATTGTATGATTCTCCAAGTAGCTACAGTACAGATGATGCTTGATGACTGTGATGGTCTCTAGTGGTGTGAGAGAAATGGAAGAAAAAAGACTGCTTCCACCCCCCCCAAAAAAAAAAAAAAATTAATCGCTTCGTTCCGAGGAAAATCATCGTTGAGGGGGCAGAGAGGTACAGAACTGAAATCGTAGTTTGGATCGATTCACATTCAAAGTTCTTTTCTTTTCTTCATGCGGATTCTTGATTGTCTTTTAAGGCTGCGGATGGTAAAATTTCTGAAACAGAAATCAATTTCTCAATTTCTATTCCCCGGACAAGTTTCTGAGCAAAGAAACCTGTTTGATAACGACTCAAAATTTCTATTTCTGAAACAGAAATCCGTTTGATAACAAAAAAAAATTTATATTTCTATGAATCACTTTGTCCCCATCCTTTTACCTCACTCTTCTTGGTGCTTGTGATGGTAATTTAATTTGATAAAAGTTGGTAAATCACTTTAATTTATATTGGTAATTCGATAGAGTAGTTAGGAACTTCAAAACATTAGCAATTTATGTAAATAAAAGCTAGTAATTAGTATAAAAAATGCTAGTATGCAAACTATAAAAGATTTGGGAATAGGGAACTTACATTTGAGGGATAAAGGACACTTAGAATCAGATGTTTCAATAAAATTTGATTTAAATAAATCTCGTGGAAATGGTTTTTTAATCAGTGAGGTTAACTGAAGGCAACGAGTTTCCATATTAAGCTTTCTTTGGCTTACCTAACAGTCTTGTTCCCGTTTATCTACACTCATCATCCAACTTATAAACATTCAAGTGGAGCGAGGCATTTGACGCACATTACCGTGACATGGACTTCAATTCAATTCCGGCCTGAATGGATCAAATACTAGTCCTGATCAATATAAGAATTGGTATTTAATGCAGAAAAATTCACAATTATTTATTGGCTATACATTTTTCCGAGTTCAAGCACACGCATAATTTCTGCAATCCTTTCACTTTAACATTCAAAACAAAGTGAGCATAACAACTTCCAGTCAAATCGTTCTTATATTCCTACAGGTAAATCTCCAACACACATACATAATCAGTTATCAGACTACCAATTACTACTCCTCACAGTATAACTTCATAACCAACATGCCTTTTCTTGGAGGTGAAATCATGCCTCATATAAAACCAAATGCAGGATCAACACCAAAGTGATTCACTACTGGGAATGATCCCGACAAAATTTCGAGAGATGCTGCCTTCATAACTCAAAATTTTTGTAGAAAATCTCGGAATCAAGTAGGAAATAAACAAAAAACTTCGAGGACAAAAGGTTCTCAAAAAGTCATTTTCCCACTGCATTGCATATAAATTTTCTAGTATCTTAGCACAGGGTCAACCCACCTGAAATATCTAAAGCATCAGTGCAGATACATTCAGAGATTCAAACATTAGAACATCATCATGTTGCGTGAAGAAAACAATGAAACAACAAAAGAATAGATCGAAAATAGAACCAAATGCTCTGCTTGGTAGTTCAGAAAAATCAGTCATTTTTGCTTCTCTCAATCAAATAACATATGCAACCACATAAAATGATTTATGAGGATCTCATACATGAATTAAAATGTTGCCCCCAAAAAATTATATATATCCCTGACTGCTTGCTGTCAACTCAACTTGATCAAGATCTAACCAAGAGCTCCAGGGCAAAATGGGGCTCTCAAACCATATCATGAATTCAAAAAACCATCTAAACAATCTTGACACTTAGCCCCGCCTTCTCGAATCAAGTTGTGCAACTCAAATGAAATTGGCCCTCTTTAAGAATCTAATTGTTCTACGATAATATGGCCATATTGACTCAATAAAATCCAAATACCACTCCAGCAACCACTCTTGCAATTCTTTAAGTTTCCTTCTAGAAAGCTCCTTGTAGTCCAAGTTCTTTACATCCACCACAGGTTGCCAGACATGAGAACATACGTCTTCTTTTAGCTTCCCGTTTGCGACATACTGATAAGCAGTGAGGTAGTACACAAGCAAGTTCTTAACTACTTTAACTGTCTGCTTGAAAGTGAACAAATAAAGTGCCCACAATCCTCAAAACAGCTTGACATAGAGGGCAACGAGGAGTGGCCCCAGGATCCACAAAGGGGTCAGCTCCTTTGAAACTTCACTCCCATAGGTCACATTTGTGACATCCCGATTTTCCAAGTCTATTTTCAATAAATTGAGACGAGCATTTCGTTGGCACGCATATAGTTCTTTTCCTTGAGTCGGCCACTCATGTGAAAGCTAGTCTATTGGGTGAAGCTGTTAAGAGTTTATAATGCATCAGACTCGAGAATTTGACTAGGAAGCGATCTTTCGACCGAGCTAATCTGCAAGGGTCATTACGGCACAAATAAAAATCGATTAGAGACCGGAGATAGGTCGACTCGACAAAGGCATGTGATCGAGTGTGGGTGATTCCACCGGATCGCATAATCCTTGTCGATCGACACTGGACCGACTTTTCTATCGATTGGGTACCATGTGTTCGTATTTGAAACCTTGAGATTACCCCCGACGACCGAAAGTCGCCAATGTTTCAAAGATGTACATTGTGGCTTGAGATGATCAACCACAGGTCAAATGCATAAAAATCTCTAAAGGCTACCCGGTAGGTTAGGCCGCGCTAGTATCGTGCCAAAGTGAAATTAACCGTAGAATTGAGATCGAATTCAGAAATTGGAAGTCGGGGTGTGTCACAAATCATTTCAAGATCATTGAATCATCTTCGGGAAGATTTTTCATGCAAGCCGAGCTTTTAGCAAAATAATCAAGAAATAGCTAATTTGGCTCGAGAAATTAGTAGGCCGCTTTTGGTCGCGCTTTTGGGACTCAAGTTGATTTTATAGACAAGTGAAGATGTGAATTGAAGTGTGGTGGCATTGAATTTATTTTATGGACCTCAATTTGATTCAATTGGAAGAGAATTGATGAGAATTGAAGAAATGGGACGTACAAGAATTGGACCTCGGCGGAAAAATAAAATGGACCCATTGGAGTATGGTTGTGGGAGATAGTGGAGTGTGATGTCATGCATGAGGTCATGGTGGGGCCAAAGAGAGAGAGAGAGAGAAAGAGAAAGAGAAAGAGAAAGAGAGAGAAACCGGTTTTCTCCCTCTCTCCTCCGTCGAGACCTCCCCTCCATCTTCTTCTTGTTGCTCGAAGAAACGCAGCAAGCTGAAGAAGCTGAAGACCAGCGAACCAGAGCAGCTCCGCCCGTCGCCGATCACCGCCGCTGCACGCCGTCGTAGTCCCGCGCCTCACCGCGCGCAACCGGCTCCCTCTCCCTCTTTAGCCGTAGTCGAAGCCCTCTCTTCTCCATCTCCAGTTGCTGCTCGTGTCCCAGCAGATTTGGGAAGACGCCGGAGCAGCCAGCAGTCTAGTCGGACCGCTGTCGCGCCCTGCTTGCCGCCGTCCGCCTCTCGCGACACCCCGCCGTCCTCGCGCAGCAAGCCTGCTCGTCCCTGCTGTTCCGCGAGTCCAGCAGTCATTTCCAGATCTGGGGAAGCTCAGCCGGAGCCGCCCAGCTCACCTCCGGCCACCATGAAGCCCCGCCTAGGTCCGGTTCAGCTCCTCCGCCCATTCCCGACCCCAACCAGCCCCGGATCTGCTCATTTTCGGCCCCAACCAGCAGCGATCAGAGAGTTGGAAAATGGGTATGCAGCGGACGTTTGGCTCGTTTTGGCCGCCTTCCCGAGCCCGGATGCTAGGCCCGCTTTGAGGAAAGTTGTTCTCCTCGGCGTCCCCGTCGTTTTGGTCCGCTCGGCTCGCTAATCCGATGAGTTTAACTCACTAAACCTCGCTTAGAGGGTTAATGATGCTTTTGGTGTGTTTAGCCTATGTTAAGTGTTATTAGGTGGTTAGTTTAATTTATTTAAGTGTAGATTATATTAATGTGCTTGATTAACTTAAATTGTGTTTAATTTAAATTTAAGTGGGTGTTTATATTAATATAAACATTGATGTGACATAAATGAATTTACTTTTGATTTATTTAAATGTCTCGAAATTATTATATAATTTAATAATATATTTTATTCGAAATTAATAAAATATTATTATTTAATTATTTTCGGAATAAATTAAATTATTTGTTAAATTCCGAAAATTTTGTCGAGACCTTAAATTCTCAGAATTTCGTGCCGGTCGTTCTTTGTGTAGTCGGATTTTGAAATTGATGATTGGATATTATAAATTGAGTGTGGATTTCGAAAACTATGGATATTATTATTTAATTAATTTTCGGAATAAATTTAATTATCTATTAAATTTCTAAAATTTTCATTGGGACCTTATTTGCTCAGAATTTCGTGCCGATCGTTCTTTGTGCTAGTAGAATCTCAAATTGATGATTGGTTGTGATGAATTGAGTGTGATTGCGATTTATAGGGATTATTTATGAAATCCTAAGTGTAGAAATTGATGGGAGATTGGCTGTGATTGACCACCTATTAGAGGTCGTGCCCGATGAGGCCGTGAAAAACCACCTAGGAAAGGTCGTGCCCGATGAGGCCGTGAAAAACCACCTATGAGAGGTCGTGCCCGATGAGGCCGTGAAATACCACCTATTAGAGGTCGTGCCCAGTGAGGCCGTGAAAACCACCTATGAGAGGTCGTGCCGGTGAGGCCGTGATAAACCACCTATGAGAGGTCGTGCCCAGTGAGGCCGTGATAAACCACCTATTAGAGGTCGTGTCCGATGAGGCCGTGATATGCCACCTATTAGAGGTCGCGCCCAATGGGGCCGTGAATTGCCACCTGTTAAAGGTCGCGCTGAGTGGGGCCGTGATGCCACTGATTTAAATTTGCCGAGTAGGGCCGTAGTTGAGAGCAATGATTGATTTGCTAGAATGACATGTAATCGGCCGAGTCGATTGATCGCTGAGACGATCTAAGTGGTTGAATGGTTTGATAATGTGATTGTGCCATGGTTGTTTGGTTATCATAATTGCACGTGGTTGGTTCATATAAATTGTGCTAACCCGCGAGATAAAGGCCGAGGCGAGGTAAGTCCTCTGTGTGATGTGGCTAGGCCACCCGGGGCGTATTTTCTTTCTAATAAGGGTTTAGGGGGTTGAACTTGCTGAGACATCGTCTCATCCCGGTTGTGGGATTAAAATTTCAGGTCCATAGTGGACGGAGCGACCAGATAGCTTTGGTTGGCCTTGAGGAGTTGCAGAGGTGAAGTCATAAGGATTGGAGAGCGTGTCCGACTTGTAGGTCGTAGGACAATTCCTTTTTAAGGGCCGGTCTTTTGTAGACTGTTGGCCGTAGACCTCTGTTTGTAATTCTGTTGAATTATGGAAGTGTTATGTTGTGATTTGGTTTCCTGCCTTTCTATCCCGTATTTTATTGTAAGGGGTTTTATAATACGTTCCGCTTGCGCATTAATAAACCAATGGGGTCGGCGACACTACCTGGGAATGTCGCATTTGATCGACCGCAGTGGGATGTTGGCGCGCTCGAGGTTCGTGGCGTGACACCATTAATAGCCAGGTACAAAAGAGCACTGCCAATACAACATAATTAGAAAAATGAGGATAAATCTCTGTAATGGCTCATCAGACACTATCGAGCATGAGTCCACTTGCCATAAGCAATTTTAAGTCAAAGAATTAATATGGTTTACAGAATTTATATGATTTACAAAAAAATCAAGGGAAAGAACAGTTCTAGTTCTAACAATTCCAAAATCAAGCATGAGTCCCACCAGTTTCTTATTGTTATTATTTCTGTTTTTCTCGGGGGTTGTTTCAAAATTCATCTCAAATTATGATAAATCTTAGCTCTGTATAACATCTCTTTCTATTATATCTACAATATATATCAAATAATTTTAGTTGAAATATTATCCATCACCGATATGTTTCATGATTGTCCTATTAAGCAAAAACAGATTTCTGATATCAACAGTCCGTTGACCTTCAGCAGAAAGAAAAAAGGTGCCCATCGTTCCTTTCTCTTTTCCCGTTGTAAAAATTATCTCTATTCCCCACCCTCACTGAGAAACAGAGCAACCCGGATGAAATCTACCTAAGAACTCGCAGCACAAACACCAACCATTCGCAATCGCTCTCACATTCCCCACCCCACCGAGAAACATAGCAGCCCAGACTCGCAGCACAAACACCAACCGTTCGTTTGCAGAGCACAAGCATAGAACAAGCACAAAACAACCAAGAAAGAGGTGAAAAGGGAATGATCGATCGAACCTCGTGAGGAATCAAAGGCAGAAAGGGGCGACGGCGACTGGATCCGCAGAATTGAGAGCGGAAGGGGACGCGGACAAAGATGGGCGACAGAGATGGGCGACAGCGACGGCGACTGGAGTTGGGCGACTGGATCCGCGGAATCGAGAGTGGAAGGGGACGCGAACGAAGATGGGCGACGGCGACGGCGACTGGAGATGGGCGACGGAGACGGCTACTGGAGTTGGGCGACGACGACAGCTACTGGGCGATGGCGACTAGAGCGTGATTGGGGATGCGGATGGACGAGGCGGGTCCGACTGGATGACCGGAGCAAATTGGCCGGTCGAGATGAGCGGCGACGGTGAGGATGAACAGCTTCGGAGTCGCTAGGGTTTTTGGTTGAGGTGAGGAGAAGGAATGGGAAAGCAACGATAGTGAGGAGAGAAGGAGTCGAGTCGCTTAAGGAAGGAGGTGGATGGATAAGAAACAATTTCTATTTCTACTTGAAATAGAGAAGCTAAATTTTAGCTTCGATTTCTCCTCCAAATCAATTTCTGAAACAGAAATCTGTTTCAGAAATAGAGAAATCAATTTGCGTTACCAAACGGATTTCTGTTCCAAACCTGTTCCGGGGAATAGAGAAATTGAGAAATTGAGAAACAAAAATTTTACCATGCGCAGCCTAAGTCACACAATGTCTCTCAAGCGGGGGATATATATATATATATATATATATATATATATATATATATATATATATATATATAGCAAAATTGAATGCAAAACTACGTACCATCATCAGTTTGGTCGTCCATTTCCCTATTTTTAAAAAATAAAAAAATTATTATCACAAAAAACTTCAAATTCATATTTTTAACATAAAATTACTCAAAATTAATTCTTTATCGAGTAGAGCTTGTTGTTGTGAGAATTCTTAATTCATGAATTGTCAAGAGGGATTTAGGTCACTATAAACATAAATCTTAAATTGGTACACCAGTGACAAATTTATCTTTTCATTTGTTTTCGTTAAATTGTATCTTCAA
Source organism: Eucalyptus grandis (assembly GCF_016545825.1). Taxonomy (NCBI): domain Eukaryota; kingdom Viridiplantae; phylum Streptophyta; class Magnoliopsida; order Myrtales; family Myrtaceae; genus Eucalyptus; species Eucalyptus grandis. The sequence goes on along the minus strand of NC_052622.1, from coordinate 6,628,669 downwards.
GTTACTAAGTTGAATACATGTGTACCAATTTAAGGTTTTACCATTGGTTTGTCATAAGTGTATCAATTTGTGATTTTTCGTGGTATCAATCCAATTTAACGGTTGAAGGGATGATAAATTTATCACAAATATACTAGTTTGGGGTTTTTGGTGATCAAAAATTAATTTAGAGTAAATTTATTATACATGTATCAGTTTGTATTTTTTGGTGTGATTAATTTAATAAAAGATCCATTTTATTGTTTTAATATATTTCTTTTTTCTTCTATTTCTGGGATTTCAAATTTTGATAATTCCTGATGGTTTTTGGCTAGCAGCGTCACGTATTCGATGGAAGAAGAAATATCTAAAGAGGCTTCTTCTTCTTCTTTTTCCAAGAAGCGGTAGCTTCATTTTTTGGGAAAAGAAATGTAGTGATGAAATTAGAAAGAGAAGGGATGTGGCGATCCAAATTCCTTTTCCTTTCATGTGCTTACGCGACAATGCATTGATTGTAAGAGTTTTTCTAATTATATACTACATTAATTGATATTGTAATTTACCGTTTAACGTTTACCGTTTTACGAGGTTTGGTCTAAGGTGAGATAGAAGGTTTCTTAATTAGTCTAATATGAGCCAGGCTCAACTTGGCCCACACTAGCTAGCCCATATTAGACTAATTAAGAAACCTTCTATCTCACCTTAGACCAAACCCCGTAAAACGATAAACATTAAACGGTAAATTACAATATCAATTAATGTAGTCCACAATTAGAAAACTCTTACATTCTCCCACTTGGACTATATTAATTGAAATCGTACTGTATGTGCGCACATTGGTCCAGAGATAATTCTTAATAGTCAATCATCTCCCATAAAGTCTTAAACACCGAATCATTGCGGTAACTGCATGTATACACACAGAGCCTTCCATAGTCACGAATATTCTCAACTTTATTGATATGGATTCAATATGATAGTGTGGCAAATGGATAACATTTCTCATAGAGAGATCCCATTTGTTAGTCACAATTCTCTTAACTTTAGGCGTCACAAAAACTTATGCCACTAAATAATGTTTTATGGTTCCAATGAACCCACATATGTCTTGTCCTTATAGTTAACATTTCTTTATGTATCACCAGACATATGCACAAGGCTAATAACTGGATGCCCCTAGCCTTCACTCAAGGTTTATACAATCCCTTGAGACTTTATCAATATGTATTCAACATAATAACAATACATTCAAAAATATTTTATTGAATGCAAAAGTTGATACATATCAAACCGTTACAAAGTGTAACGAATACAGATGAAATCTTTATCAGAGTAAAGCCAAAATAGCTCACACTAAACAACAGTATTCAAAGATACTCCTAAGCTCATGCTAATGACATGTCACTAAAATACACATGAGCGTAGGTCTTTAGTTAATGGATCTGCAACCACATCATCTGTGAAAATATATTATATTATTATGTCAGCTTACTGTACCGTTTCCTTTTGGTCAAAAATTTTGACCACCATATATTTAGATCCCTTGAGATCTTTGTAGCAAATAAATAATACTACAAATTTGTTATCTCAATACAACCGTATGGGTCAATTCATAAAATTAAAAATGGTCAACTCCTTAATGAGGTTCTGAAGCCTAATAGCCCAAGTAACAACCTAAAAGAATGTTACTAGCATTGCTTACATAGTAGAAGATGTCAAAGAATTTTATTTACTGCATTTCCTACTAACATAAATATGTATTATGTTATTGATCACTTGTCATCCTAACAGACAACAAAATTTACATCTAAATACCCTACTAACTGCAAGAATTAAACATGTCTGTAAATTAGCATATAATTTCTTGTCCTTTTAAGTACCTGAAAACCTTCTTTGCAGCAACCCAGTGATCACGTTCTGAATTTGATTGATATCTGCCTAGAAGTTTCGTCACAAAGACAATATTTAGTCTAGTGCAAATTCGAGCATATATTATACTTTTAAGTGCACTAACACAAGGTACACCATTTAATTAGATTTTCTCAATATTTAAATAAGGACAATGTGATAGATTCAGTCCATCACCCTTAACAACATGAGCAATTCCTAGCTTGCAATAATGTATATTGAATATTTCCAATATACAATTAGCAAATGTCCTACGAGAAAATCTAATATAATATGGCAAAAACAATCTTTACAGATCTCAGTACAAAGGATATAAGATGTCTCAAGGTCACAACTTGTAAGCAAAAATATTATGTACATAGAGTATGGGAAAAAATAAATTTCCTCCCACTGACCTTGCAGTATATTGAATTACTTTGTTCCAAATTGAACAAAACAATAACACTATGAAACTTTAATAATATTATCTAAAAACTTGTTTAAAACTATGAATAAGACTTTTCAGTCTACACACAAGTTTACTTGAAACATCTGTTGCAAAATCCTCCAATTGCACAATATAGATTTTGTATCTATTTGGCGTAACTTCATATCAAAATAAATTATTATTGCCATATTCACTCTGAAAGAATCTTTAAAGAAATAATTATTTCTTCATTATAAACAATCCATCCCTCTTTCAGAGTGAAAATTTTAGTTACCAATTTGGCTTTAAATTCTACAATCTTTCTTTGAAATTCTTTTAGTTTTGTACGCCAATTTGCAACTAATGAACTTATGATCTTTATGCAAGTAAATTAGTTTCCAAACACTATGATGTTTCATAGATTGTATACCGTCTTTTATGGCATCTAATCACATACTTGATTAAGAATAAAAAAACGACATTTATAAATATGTCATTACATCAACCATATAGTGGATATTGTAATCATGCTCTCATAAATAGACTATATAGTCTGATGATATAACTGATCGTCTTTCCCTAACAAATCTCCTTAATAAAGCTGCAACCACTTCATTCTGCACTTGAGAGGTTTAAGAAATTTCATTATAAACCATATCAAGAATAGTACCTAGAACCTCAACAAGTTTAGTCTATGGTACAAGAGATTCCATAATTATATGTATAAGTAAAGACAAAAACACAGTAACATCCATAATACTATTATCTTTAATAGTCTGAGAGCAGCTATCCTCTACAATTACGTCAATCTTAGCATATGTGTCCTAATTTCAATATCAGACAAAACATAATTTCAAGCAACTAAGGCTTTCATCATCTTATAGTAGTGCAGTCCGCAGGTAAACCTCTTTTCAAGTGTTCTTGAATGGAACGCTTCATGAACAATAAGCAAATTCTATTACTCTTTTCCCAGCAGCAAATCATATGTTCACTACTTAAAACTTGAAGCAATAAAAACCTCAATAATAATGAAGTTATTAATTACAGAAAAGGTGACTGAAAACTAAGCAATGTATATAATTAGCATCATATGAGCACTGTGTAACTTGACATACAAGTTGTCATGCCCCGAACCCCTAGCGTGAGCACATCCCACTACGGTCGAACAAATGCGACATTCCCAGGTAGTGTCGCCAACCCCTTTCATATTTTTTTTATTGCGCAAGCGGAACGTATAATAAAACCCCTGACAATAAAATACGGGATAGAAAAGCAGGAAACAATTTCACAACCAATCACTTACATAAACCAACGGAGTTACAGACGAAGGCCTATAGCCAAAAGTCTACAAAAGACCGGCTCTTAAAAATGAATTGTCCTACGATCTACAAGTCGGACACTCTCTCCAATCCTTATGACTTCACCTCTGCAACTCCTCAAGGCCAACCAAAGCTATCGCCGCTCCGTCCACCAGGGACCTGAAATTTTAATCCCACAACCGGGATGAGACAATGTCTCAGCAAGTTCAACCCCCTAAACCCCTATTAGAAAGAAAATACGCCCCGGGTGGCCTAGACACATCACACAGAAGACTTACCTCGCCTTAGCCTTCATCTGCAGGTTAGCACAATTTATATAATTCAACCACGTACAATTATGATAACCAAACAACCATGGCACAATCACATTATCAAAACAATTTAACCACTTGGATTGTCTCAGCGATCAATCGACTCGGCCGATTACCTGTCATTCTAGCAAATCAATCATTGCTCTCAATCCCGACCCTATAGGAAAGTTTAACAAACAGTGGCAATCACGGCCCCACTCGGCACGACCTTTAATTAGGTGGTCCATCACGACCTCACTGGGCACGACCTCTAATAGGTGGTCAATCACGGCCTCACTGGGCACGACCTCTCCTAGGTGGTACATCACGGCCTCACTGGGCACGACCTCTCAGAGGTGGTTCATCACGGCCCTATTAGGCACGACCTCTCATAGGTGGTCCATCACGACCTCACTGGGCACGACCTCTAATAGGTGGTCAATCACAGCCTCACTGGTACATCACGGCCTCACTGGGCACGATCTCTAATAGGTGGTCAATCACGGCCAATCTCCCATCAATTTCTACACTTAGGATTTTATAAAGAATCCCTATTTATCACAATCACACTCCATTTGCCACAATCAATCATCAAATTCAAATTCTAAATACACAAAGAAAGCGATCAGCACGAAATTATGGGAGAATAAGGTTCCAAAATAATTTTCAGAATTTATCAAATAATTAAATTTATTCCGAAAATTAATTAAATAATAATATCCATGTCTTTCACGATCCACACTCAATTTATAATATCCAATCGTCAACTTCAAAATCTGCCTACACAGCAGCGAGCTGCACGAAATTATGAGAATTTAGGGTCCTGACAAAATTTTCGGAATTTAATAAATAATTAAATTTATTCCGATAATAATTAAATAATAATATTTTAATCATTTCGATTAATAAAATATTATTAAATTATTAAACAATTTCGAAATATTTATTTAATCCCAAAAGTAATTCATTTATGTCAAATCACCATTATACTAATATAAACATCAATTTAACCTTAACCAAACATACTTTAAGTTAATCCAACCTCTTAATCTAATTCACAATTAAATAAATTCAACTAACCACCTAAGCTTAATTAACTTAAGCTAAACACACCTAAAGCATAATTAACCCTCTAAGCGAGGTTTAGTGAGCTAAACTCATTGGATTAACGAGCCGAGCGGACCAAAACGACGAGGACGACGCGAGGATCGACTTTCCTCAAGGCGGGCTGAGCATCCGGGCTCGGAAAGCCGGCCAAAATGGGCCAAATATGGGCTGCCAAACCCATTTTCTGCAGCTTCTGATTTGGGGCCGAGAACGGCGGATCCGGCGCCGGAATGGGCAGAGGAGGGCAGCGGCAACTCATGCGGGCAAGGCGGCAGCTCCGGTGACCCTTCGGCGGCGGCGGCGACAGCTCGAGGCGGCCTGGTCGACGAGCTGGACGCGCGGGCTGAGTGCGAACCGACCGACGAGCTAGCGTGCGGCTTCGCGCGGACGCACGACGGCGAACGGCGGAGGGCAACAGCGACAACGAGCGGACGGGCGACCGGTCAGGCGAAGGCTGCTGCAACTGGATTTCTTCTACTGCATTTTCTGGTCTTCGCACAGTAGCCATGGAGGAGAGAACCGACGGAAGAGAAAGGAGAAAGACGGAGGGCGACAGCCAAGGTGGAGCGGCGACGGTGCGCGGCGGTGACGGCAACGAGCGGCGGCGTCGAGCGGGCGAAGGAGGCGACATCCGGCCAGCTGGCTGGTTCGAATGGCAGCTCCCCTCCTCTCTCCCTCTCTCCCTCTCTCTCTCTTCCCAAGCTTGAAGATGAAGTGAAAGCCCACCTTTTCAAGAGCCAATCTCCACCCTCCATTTGTCAATATCTCAACCCTTGGCCTCAACCACCATGACATCATCCTATGTCATCTTCCACTCACTCAAACCCCCCTCCCATAACTTCTCCAATGGTTGCACTTTCATTTTCCGCCGGGGTCCAAATCTTGTACATCCAATTTCTTCAATTCCCATCAATTCTCTTCCAATTGAATCAAATTGAAGTCCATAAAATAAATTCAATGTCGCCACACTTCAATTCATATCTTCACTTGTCCATAGAACCAACTTAAGTCCCAAAAGCACGACCAAAGACGAGCCTACTAATTTCTCGAGCCAAATCAGCCATTCTCTGATTATTTTGCTAAAAAACTCGGCTTGCATGGAAAATCTTCCGAAAATTAGTCAATGTTCCTAAAATGATTTGTGACACACCCAAACTTCCAATTTCTGAATTCGATCTCAATTCCACAGTTAATTTCACTTTGGCACGATACCAGCGTGGTCCAACCTACCGGGTAGCCTTTAGAAATTTTTATGCATTTGACCTGTGGTTGATCATCTCAAGCCACAACGTACATCTTTGAAACATTGGTGACTTTCGATTATCGGGGTAATCTCAAGGTTTCAAATACGAACACAGGGTACCCAATCGACAGAAAAGTCGGTCCAGTGCCGATCGACAAGAATTGTGCGATCGACAAGAATTGTGCGATCTGGTGGAATCACCCACACCTGATCACATGCCTCTGTCGAGTCGACCTATCTCCGATCTCTAGTCGATTTTTAATTGTGCCGTAATGACCCTTGCAGATTAGCTCGGTCGAAAGATCGCTTCCTGGTCAAATTCTCGAGTCTGATGCATTAGAAACTCTTAACGGCTTCACCCGATAGACTAGTTTTCACATGAGTGGCCAACTCAAGGAAAAGAACTATATGCGTGCCAACGAAATGTCCGTCTCAATTTATTGAAAATAGAATCGGAAAATCGGGATGTCACACAAGTACACATCCAGAGAGTTACACGCATAATCATATAATCATCTTTGGGCAGAATACATGACATGCAATTGTACACTCCTCATATGATAGCGGTTATGAGAATATATTACAATTCTTCGTGAATTTATCACCTTTGGGTATATGAGTCATTAGATCAGTCACTCCTCCACCACATCATCATGTATCCCTTCATGAACTAATACACAATCACCTCCTTTAGGAGTATGACTATGCATTAGACTAGGAGACATCACAATAATCATACGAGACCGAAATTTCTCAAACCCAATCAAGCGTGTCACTTTGGCAGTCACTACTCAATTGAATCATTGAAATTCTCTCATACCAGGGGTATAAACTTTACTTCTCACATACACCATATACATGTGATTTTAACTTTAGTGATAGAGGCAACATATCACAAAAATCACATATCATGCTAATTACATTGCTTTATTCATTAATAAAATCTTTATTTATACATATATATATATATATATATATATATATATAGCGAACCTGTTAGTCAGATTTCAATGAGATCACTGATCATAGCAACACAAGAAACTTCTCATAATATAGAAGAAAGCATCTTTTGTGCATCCCGATTACTGATAACCAAAACAACATAAAAAGAATGCCGATCCAAAGGATTCATCATAAGTTAACATCAATAGTAATATAAAGCATCCAGATTGACAAGCTTAATAGCTGATCAACTATTGATCATGAGTTTTATAAGGCAAAACATGACTCTAATGCCAATAGCTAATTAATTAGCCAATTTTTATCATTACATCAACTAGTGGCCTATATTTTGAGTCAAAACACATAACAAAATATCTAAAATTTAACAGTGGATACTATTACTCTGCGTAAATATTGTCATACTCCTTAACCATAAAAATATTCAACTTGATAGACATTAACAAGTGACCAGATGAGTTCATGTACAATATGCAGTAACTTAATTGACATGCATTACCCACATACAGTAGAAAAGTTAATCAGTACAATCAGTTTGGTTACGAGTTCTTAAGACGTCTATCATTTAAAGATTACCAGCATGTCAAGAAGTATGCTTGAGCAACAAAAGTTTCATAACATTTACTATTTCTCATCAGCTCAATACATAGCTCAATTACTATTTCATAATGGTTGTATCTCATTAAGCCAGCTTCAGTTCACAATAAAGTTTAATTTTTATTAATGAATCACACCATTATAATGTTTATGTGATAATATACTTGTAACCCAACACTTATATTTCCAAAATCACATAAAATATAAGAAAAATACGCAAAAATACACTAAAAATACACGTATTTAGGGTTCCGTATGTATTTTCACATCCATAAAATATCAAACATGTAAAATAAATTCACCACAAGATAGAGGACAGCCATACGGATCCAACGCTGCCGGCCACGCGTTGATCTGGCCCGTAATAAGAGGGACTGGTTGGAAACTCTATAAATAGTGCTCAAGTCTTTCCTCTAATCTTAATTCTCACATGTATCCTCACCTAAGGGGCGTTTACCTAACGTTACACGTGAGGGGGCCGCCTCATTGAGCTAGTGATACAGAGGGCAATAGAGGAGAAGGACTTGCGTGTGAAACATTGTGTTTATGTTTCTACTTTAAGAACAGTGGATCCCCTTGATGAGTGGGTAATCCATTTTCTGCTTCCGCTTTATGTTTGATGGATTCCAAAACAGGTGCGTTAATCTTTCTACTCAATTATGCATGTTCTTGTTTTAGTTATGGAGATCTTGGGGTTGCGCAATTTGCGTCCAACATTGATACCACTTCTTGACCGGAAAAATATAATGAAAATTATTGTGCCAATGTAAACTTTGTGTTGCGTTTTGGCTTATGTTTTTTGGCACCATGATCTTGAGATGTCGCAATAGTTTATAAATTTACTATTCATAATGAGATATTATTGCCCCATGGACACTTGTTAAACATCCAAAATATAGAAAAAAATTCATTGCCAAAGTACGATCTTTCTCACGTCATGCACAATCACTGCATAAAAAAATGAAAATATCTCATTACTAGTTATGATTATATACCCTCAAGACACTTGTTAACAAGATCATTTTTATAACTTGTCATATGCAATCTAATCAATTTTACTTTTTATTTAAAATCATAAGAAATTCAAGTCTCTCAACTTCACGCATTTGCCAATTTTGATTGGCTCTTCATTAAGTTTTAGAGTTGGAATACATGCAAGGATTTGGAATTATGCCCTTACAATTCTGAAGGATGCGTGTGAAAATTTTTGCCTTGTTGGGTTCAAAAAAATTCCTTGCACAGCAATCTGTCATCTGCAATTTTTTTCAAAAGTAACTCGTTTTATCTCTTGGATTCTTGTTGTTTCACTGAATAACGAGTCCCTTTGACTCGTCTTAGACGGCTTGTTTTGGTCGGGCTTGATTCTACTTGGTATACAAAGAACATTTACCCCCATCAATCCTTGTATTCTTTGATAAGCTGATGACATCTCACGATTTAAATGGATCGAGTTGTTAACACCTTGTACTTTCAGCTCTACAAAATTCTGACCAGAAGCAGAGATGCCTGTAGAGAACTTATTGCATGATCACATCCAATCCATGTATTATTGTTTATAAACACATCTAGTTACATATATTGCTGTCATGGCAATTTGCTAGTTGTGCCAAGCACCGTGACTTCAGCCTCGATGAGCCATGAATCATTTGTTTGGCATTCGCAGACTGTTTTCAATGGCATGAAAGACCGCCAACCCCATTCGAATGCGGAGCTACTGAACCAACTGGTAGCATCTGCAAAGCAGCAAAGACAGGAGAGAAGAAAATTGAAGGCGGGAAAAATGAGGGATTTTAGCAGTTTCTAACTATACGGACTACATGAAGAAATCGAATCTGGTCCTTACTAACAGGTGCAAATTTAAATCGTCATGTACAGTGATGAGAAAGTAGGTCATCGTGTAATCAACTTTGGAATTACTCTGGACTTTCAGTTCGTGCTACTAATTACACTGGCCTTGAAGTGTGGCGCTCATCCACTTAAGAGGACAACCAGTTACCTTTTGACTGCACCTGTTTGCATTGGCGTTTTAAACGAATGGTGTATTTCGCGTTCACTTTCTGACCAGAAGCCAATTTGTCCGAATCAACTAAAGAGAGAAACGCCGAAAGGTTTTTACCCCTGCAAGCCGGATCACCCCTTGGGTATAGCAACACCTTCCTGCGAAGAGATTGAAAAATAGATATAATAGATAGGACAAATAGTAAATCAACAAAAACAAGTGTTATCACTGAAAGGAAGTTTGTAAATAGGAGCAACCATTTATAGTCTCCAACAGTGAATGCATCAGAGTATAAACATGTATCCTCCAAGCTCGACAACCTACATATGTTCCATTCATGAGTATACCATGTGCTCTTTTTTAGCGTCAAACATTCGCCAACTGCCGAACCCTTGATAACGAAAACCTCCGCACCAAAGACACAAGTGTCGTCTACAAGGAACCCTTTAGACCGGTCGCGAAAAGTTTGCAACGGCATGTATCTCGGAACTCCCCATTCGGCTTTGAACGCATGGAACCTCGTGACTCTTTCTTCAAATTCACAAGCAAAGATTTGTCGATTCAATAGAAGCATTTAGAAAGGTGATAAATATCATGTTCTTTGCTGTCGTTACTAAGCTTTTACCTTGTTCAGTAAAAAATTTATCGCGGATTTGATCATACAAAGAGAACCTGACGGCCACGTGAATCGGGTCACCAAGTTGGAGGGGACTCGACCCTGAAAATGCCAGATATATGGAGATGTGATCTCCAACGTCTTGGCTTTTGTCTCCATTGGGATAGAGGATCAATTTCCTGCATAATCAAGATGCTTCCGTGAATTCGAGCACCGAACGTACATGTAAAGTTCCCAGCTATGAATTGACGCTAATTATTCTTAGAATTTGTGAAGTGTTATAGCTTCTGATTGCTGAATCAACACTAATTTTCAAAACAATCTCTTCATCCTAAAAAAGATTACTTTATTCTGTATGAATTTTCAAAACCACAAAGGGTTCAAACTTCAAACGTCGGATTCTTAAGCAATAACAGAATTTGTATGCCTGTAAAGTACATAAACCATCTTCTGGAAGAAAGGCCTAAATTTGGAGCATAGCCTGTCTAAGGAACAGTCTCTTCAAAGATTAATTGACTGGTTGGCCAGCTATGTCGAATCTGAATGTGAGTGTGAGGACAAGACTAGAGAGAAGAGAAATGAACCATTTATAGCCTCCCGCTTCGAACTCGCCTGATTCATGCTTCTCTATTTTGTTCTCTGCGAACAAAGAGAAAGACTTAACTTGAGCACAAAATGTGCCGGTTCAACATCTCTAGTCTCCTTCGTCACTACTGCATTGACCAAAACCAGAAAAAGAACCAATCAACCCACGAGTTCTAATAGTTACTTCAAGCCCGAGTGCAAATTATATCCAAGACTTTAAGTTATTCATGTAGCAATTGAAAATTTATATGTACACGAACGTTCTTTTTACCAAAGATAAGAGAAAAACTCATGCAACACATGAACTATATGGGGTTAGATTTGAGGGGACGTACCAGGGTTGGCTTCATTGCATGTCTCGAAAGAAGTCATTCTTAACATTGGATGTTCGCAACCTTGACCCATGGCCTTGAGGGTTGATTGAATGATGGTTGTAGAGTCAATCAATGAAGATTATTTATAATGACAGCTTTTGTTCTTGGTTTCTAAGGTGCAGTTGCTTCATTCTCTTGCTTTTTGCAAGTTGCTTTATTCTGAAATTGTACCATTTGGAAGCTCAGTAGGGCAAGGGGAAGAACGGTTCGATTCTATCCAAATTCTTTGCTTTTCCATCTTTCTCAATTCTTCTCTGGATTCTCATATTCTTTCCTGGCCAGACAAACATAGAAGGATTTCCAATTAAGAGAGAATTTGATAGTATAAGATATGAAATCTAGGATATTTTTTTATACCATATCTATTGTTTTATGATTGAAATAATAAAGTCAGATATATTCATATCATATTATATGTATTGTTTGGTATAAATGTCTATATGAATCATAAATTTTTTAAACGGAGATGATAAAATTCTCCCGCGACCCTCTTGTGTACTTTTTTTCCTCTTATTTATTTATTTATTCCCCTTCCATTATTCTCTAATAAAATTTTATTAATTAGAAAATTATACTAATATACCTAAAATACTAGAACACCTCAAATATGTAATAAATATATATTTACATATTGAATTTAAATTATAAGATAGAATTGAATTCGAATATATAAATAAAAATAAGATTAAATTAGAAACTAATTTTTTATTTCTTTGTTATTTTGAATTTCTTATATTAGAATTCGAATATTATTTATATTGAAATATGATTTTAATTTGTTAATTTAATAAATTTGTTATCTAAGAAAAACTCTACTATTATGGATATTATAAATCATATTCGCCTTTATCCCACTTTCCTCATGGGATAATTTTATTCGGTCTATATTTCATTTATATCTTACTTTATCCTATATTAAGTAAACGCCAACCGCAGGATAAGATAAATTTTATCATATTCTGAATTTTATCCTGACCATCAAATGCAAGGTTTTAACTTTTGTCTTTCAATATATTTTGATTGAATGGCAAATATATACGAGTAAAGTTTGATGTATGCATTCAGGGAAATTCTATGGTCCACTATAGACACGCAAGGCAGTGGTCCCATTCAATCTTAGCAGATAAATTAAGAGAGAATTAATTTCCACAGACTAGTGATTTTTAGGAAAAAAAAAATGGGAACTCATTCACATTAAAGGAAAATTATCAATTATAAGATCGTTGATTTCACTATCGATTAAAGAAAATTATGATATATGAGGATGATTATTCATTGACAGTACCCCAAAATTTAATCGCGAGACTAGGGGAAAAAATTTTAAGTTGCTTGCTATGCTTTTTACCATCAAATTCTATGATCATACTCCTGTAATTTCCCTTCTTATTTTCTATGGCAATTTTTTCCACTAAAGTTTTTCGTAAGTCCAACCTAATGGGCAATCAACCCTTTTCTACGTACCGTGATCAACAAGAGCGAACTCAAATTCAATAACAATAATAATATTTTTCATATTTCGTACCTATATTAGAGACGGAGATAAATGAACTAACCCCTAGAAATAAACCTAATATAAATGCCATATATATATATATATATATATATATATATATATATATATATTATCTTTCTTACTTTTATCATTTTTTAATACTTTTATCAAAGTTTATTTATCCTACCATCTATTTCAGCAAGAGAAACACTATCTAAAATCCAAATTGCCTTAATAATCATGAAATGCAATTTCCTAAACCATATGAACACCAACACAATGAAACTCAACTAAATCTAATCCTAAGAACTGACTAGGCTCGCATTTTTCCTATCTTTCAATAATATTTCTCTGTTATTACTTTTTCCCGTAGTTGAATATTATTTTTAATTTTATTTTCATATTTACTTTATTTATCTATTTTTCTTCTTTCTTCGTCGGTCTCCTTTCCCAGAATCCACAAGCCTTCTCAACTTTCAAACTTCTGTTATGCTTTGCCTTCACTGAATGCCTCCATGAAGGCGTTGAACAACATCCAAGCACAATCTAGTCAAAACTGCACCATTTTAATTGGACAATTCACAGGCCAGCCTTCCCTTTCATTGTCTTCAACCCATCGACATGCAGACAGCACGTGCACTCTGCTTTCCATGGATTTTTCCAGCGAACGGAGAACTACAGTTCTCCAATTTTTCTTGCCGGAGACCATCCCCGATCACCTCACAAGAAACCTGTATGTTGAGTGACCCTCTTGGTAACTACTCTTCTCGGTTTTTATTTATTATTTTTTTTTTAGGTGCAAACAACAATCACAAATTTTAATCTAGCAAAAATACCCAAAAACTCATTTGGTTACACGAAATTACTCTATGACATAGATTCCTGCTTTATACATCGATCTATACGCGGCAAAGAAGGCAACAAAGTGAATCAGGATTAAAGACTACATATTCGCATGAGATCATATGAAAATGTGGCTGTCATAGCATTTGGAGGCTCCAGCCATAGTCTAAACCGCAGAGACTGGAGATAGAAATGGATGAAATCAACATGTACATCATGATTTAAGTAGGTTCGGGCTCAGGAAGGTGCTTCTTAGTTGTGTATGCATTTTCATTCGCGTATTTTCAAGAACACTTGAAAGAAAGGTAGGCTCGATTTGTCAGACTAAAATTCAAGTGTTAATAAACGCATCCAATCCATGTATTATTGTTATGAGGAAAGAACTGCCAGTTTATGAATACATCCGGTGCATAAATTTGCCATCATGGCAATTTGCTAATCGACTTCAGCCTCAATGAAACATGGATCATCCGTCAGGCATTCCTGAACCGTTTTCAGCGGCATGAAAGACGGCCAACCCCACCACACAGTGGAGCTACTGAACGATGTAGTCTGAGCTGCAAAGTATCAATGACAAAGCAAGAGAGCAGAAAATTACAGTTGCGAAAAATGAGGGATTCCGACAGTTTCTAACCATACGGACTACATGAACAAATCATACAATGGCCTTGAAGTGGGGCATTCATCAACTTGTGAGGACAACCAAACACTTACCTTCCGGCTGATGTACAAAGTTGTTTGGGCCTTTTAACCGAATGACATATCTCGCGTTCACTTTCTGACCAGAAGCCAATTTGTCCGCCTCCACTAAACCGAGAGAAATGGAAAGGCTTTGGCCCCTGTTAGAGTAGTCACCCCTCGGGCATAGCCACACCTTCCTGCGAGAACATTTGAAAATAGCGATAAATAGATTGGACAAATAATAGATCAACAAAAACAACAGTTTATCACTGAAAAGGAAGCCTGTAAATAGGGGCTACCATTTATGATCTCCAACAGTGAATACATCAGAGTATAGATAATCCTCCCCCAAGCTTGGGAGCCTCGATATCTTCCATTGGTGAGTATACGATGCACTCGCCTTCAGCGTCAAACATTCGCCGACTCCCGAACTCTTGATGACGAAAACCTCCACACCGAAGATGCAGGTGTCGTCCACAAGGTACCCACTCGACAAGTCGGCGAAAGTTTTCAACGGCATGTATCTCGGAACTCCCCATTCGGCTTTCAATGCGTGAAACCTCGTGACACTTCCTTCAAATTCACAAGACAAGGTCCGATATTAGTGTTCAGAAAGGCGGGAAATATCTTGCTTTTTGCTATCGTTACCGAGCTTTTACCTTGTTCAGTCAAATATCTATCGCAAATTTGATCGTACAAAGAGAACCTGACGGCCACGTGAATCGGCCCACCAAGTTGGAGAGGATTCGTCCCTGAAATCGCCAGATATATGGAGATGTGACCTTCTCCGTTTCGGCTCTTGTCTCCATTGGGATAGAGGATCAGTTTCCTGCATAATCAAGATGCTTCTGTGAATTCGAGCACGGATGTACATGTAAAGTTCCCTGTTATGAATTGACGCTAATTCTTCTTAGAATTTGTGAAGTGCTACAGCTTCTGATTGCTGAATCAACTTTTATATTCAAAACAATCTCTTCATCCTAAAAAGGATTACTTTATTCTGTATGAATTTTCATAAACTGCAGAGGGTTCAAATGTCAGATTCTTAACCAGTAACAGAAATTATATGCCTCTCAAGTATTTAAACCATCTTCTGGAAGAAGGGCCTAAATTTGGAGCATAGCCCGAATACGGAACAGTCTCTTCAAAGATTAATTGACTGGGGTTTTTGGCCAGCCATGTCGAATCTGAATGTGAGAGTGTGAGGAGGAGACTAGAGAGAAGAGAAGTGAACCATTTATAGCCTCCTGCTTCGAACTCGCCCGATTCATACTTCCCCATGTTGTTCTTCGCAAACAAAGAGAAGGACTTAATCTTGAGCACATAATGCGCTGGTACAACATCCCTAATCTCCTTCGACATTACTGCATCGACCAAAACCAGAAGAAACCAATCAACCAACGAGTTCTAATAATTACCTCAAGCCCAATTGCAAATTATAATTATAGCCGAGAAGTTATTCATGTAGCATTTGAAAATTTCTATGCACACAGACGTTCTTCTTACCACAAATTAAGAGAGAAACTCCCGCAACACATGAACTATAGGGGGTTATATTTGAGGGGACATACCGGGATCGGCTTCTCTGTACATCTCGAACGAAGCCATTCTCAACGTTGAAGATTTAACTTGATCTGAAGTCTCAAGGGTTTGATTAAATGATGGTTGTTGAGGTAATCAATGACGGTTATTTATCATGGCAGCTTTTGTTCTTCGTTTCCAAGGTGCAGTTGCTTCATTCTCTTGCTTTTCGCAGGTTGCTTTATCCTGAAATTGTACCATTTGAGAAGGGCGAGGGGAAGAATGGTTTGACTCTATCCAAATTCTTTGCTTTTCCATCTCTGTCAATTCTTCACTAGATTCTCGAGTTCTTGCCTGGCCAGACAAACATAGGAAGACGAAACTTCGGGCTTTAGCTTGTGACTTTCAATATACATTTGATAATATGGCAAGTATACGAGTAAAGTTCGATATACGCATTCAAGGAATTTCTATGGTCCAATATAGAAAAGCATGGCAGCAGTCCCGTTCAATCTGTTAAATTAAGAGAGAATTAATTTCGATGGACAAATGATTGTTAGAGAAGATGGGAACTCATTCACGTTAAAGGAAAATTAACAATTATAAGATCATCGATTTCGCTATCGATTAAAGAAAATCACAATATATGAGGATGATTATTCGTTGACAAGGCCCCAAAATTCAATCGCGAAACTAGGGAAAAAAAAATTAAGCTGCTTGCCATGCTTTTTCTTATTAATTTCTTGACCATACTGCTATAATTTCCCTTTTTATTTTCCATGGCAATTTTTCCACTAAAGTTTTTCGTCAATCCAACCTAAAGAACAATATACACTTTTCTTCGTACCGAGATATGCAAGAGTGCACTCAAATTTAATAACAATAATGATATTTTTCATCTTTCGTACCTATATTAGAGACGGAGATAAACGAATTAACCTGTAGAAATAAACCTGATATAAACTCCACTAAGATATTTTTAATCTTTCTTACTTTTATCATTTTTTTAATACTTTTATCGAATTTCCTTTATCTTGCTACCTATTTCATCAAGAGAAAAACTATCTAAAATCCAAATTGCCTTAATAATCATGAAATGCAATTTCCTGAACTATATGAACACCAATTGAATGAAACTTAACTAAATCTAATCCGCAGACCTAACTAGGCTTGCATTTTTCTATCTTCATTTTTATTTTTCTGTTATCACTTCTTTCCGTCGTTAAATATTATTTTTTATCTTTTATTTTCTTTTTTTTATTTGCCTATTTTTCTTCTTTCTCCTTCGGTCCTTCTTTCCCAGAATCCACAAGCCCTCACGACTCTCTTACCTCTCTTATGCTTTTCCTTCGCTGAATACCTCTCTGAAAGCATCGAACGACATACGGGCAAAAAACACAAGAAACATGTATGTTTATTGACCCTCTCGGTAACTACTCAGTTTTTTTATTTATTTTTTGGCGATGCAAACAACAATCACAAATTTTGTTTCGGAAACAAGAAACAACTTTTTTTTGTTTCTTGTTTCCGTTCCAGATGTGTTTCTGAAAAAAAAAAATAATTTTGGAACAAAAACGCAAACAAATGAGTTTCTGTTCATTTTTTGTTCCTAGGAACAAAAAAACAAAAATTTGTGTTCTTGGGAACATAAACACATTTTAACAAACAAGCCCTTACACTTTTGTTCCCGAGAACAAAATATCTATTTTTTTGTTCCCAGTAACAAATTTTGAATAGAAACAAGAACAAGAAAACTTGTTCCCGGGAACACTTCTGAGAAATACTTTTTTTTTTCTTCTCATTTTTCTCTTTCTTTTCTTCTTCTTATTCTTCTTCCTTTCGCCGGTCATCGGCCTTGGCCATGGCCGACGGCGACCAACCAGATGAGGGCTGGCAACCTCACCGACCCCCAGAGAGAACGAGCCACGATGAGACTCGTCGGCCCAAGCCTCGCCGTGGCCGCGCGAGGCTCAGTCTCGCCTAGGTTGGGCGAGGTCGACCCTTGTGCGGCCATGGCTAGGCTCGGCCTCCCCAGCCGAGGTGAGGCTTGGCCTCCCTAGCTAACGCGAGGCCAGGCCCCACTAGGCCAAGGTGAGGCTCGCCTCGCCCAGATCTAGCGAGGCCAACCTTTTGCCGGCTGGCAAGGCTTGGCCTCACCTTGGCTAGGCGAGCTCGAGCTCATCCAGATTCGGCGAGGCCGCTGGCCCTTCTCGGCCAGTCATTGGCCATGGCCAAGGTCGGCAACTGGCCAAAAGGAAGAAAAAAAATTAAAAAAGAAAAAAATTAAAAAATTAAAAGAAACAAAAAAAGTATACAAGTTTACCAAACATGTTTCTATTCATTTTCTATTCCAGGAAAAGAAATTTTGTGCAGTTACCAAAACTATTTATATTCTGAAGAACAATTTTTGGACAGAAATGTTATCAAACACGCCCTTAGTTTCTCCTCAAAGGAATTGGGATACGGAGATGGGACCGTTGTGCCTTTCTTTCTTTCTCATCCATCTCTATCTGCCTATTGGGTCTTCCTTCATTATGAATTGCAAGAAACAACTCTACATCTCTTACACTTTTTCCTCTCCATTTATGTCGCATAAAGGACAATCACCAGCCGTATCCTTTATGTGTGTGCTGTGTGAGGTAGAGAGAGATAGAAGTTTTAAAATGTCTTCATTCATCTTGAGTTGGACAAATTTACCATTTCTGATAGAGTAAACATTTCTAGGACTGAGAGGGAAATGGCATGAGGGGGCAAACTTATAAACCTAACCTTGCAACTTACACAAGCCATGATTTTCCTTACTGAATCCATACCTGCAAGAAAAGGAAAGAGAGAGATAAAAAGGATAAGGTTTCAAGCTCTACTTTTTTTTTGGTAACCCAAGGAACTCCGTAAGCTGATAGCCGGTGAGCAAACCTTGGGGGAGCGACTGTAGGACCCACCACCACAATACTCCAGATAAGAATCCCTAACGATTAGGCCTCTGGGATTTGAACTCCTCCCCTTCGTGAGGGGGAGAGAGCTCAAGCCAGCTGCGCCGTTGCGGGCGGTTGTACTTTTTTCTTTTTCATCATGTGTTGAAAGAAAAAAAAATCTTTTAGTTATTATTATAGCATGGGATAGAATTTTGGCCAATTGTATAATCTTGTCCCTAAATTTTTAATTTGTTGAATATAATCTTGTCCAATATGCAATATTGTCTTTAAACTTTTGTTACATATAATCCCTTAACCTTTGGCATATATTCAATCTGGTCCCTTAACTATATGAAAATGTCAATTTTATCATTCCATTAATTTAAGTTCATACACTAAATTGAACATGTATAAAAAAATTCAATTTGAATAAATTAGAAGTTCAAGAACGATATTACACATTAGGTTGAAATTCAAATTCCTTATCGAACAAATTAAAAGTTCAAATACAAAGTTGTAGATCTAACCATTAGAAATTATTTGTGTCATTTTTCCGAATTTTATCCTGACTGCCAAACACAACCTTAGTGTGATCCTCCAAGATTTTTGCCTTTCATGGGGTGGTTCTCTTACTTCTTCATTTACAAGCAGGCCCATAGAGTAGGTTTCAGCATAAAAGTCTGATTAGAAAAATGAAAAACAAATTTCAAAAATATTTTATAAATATGTATATTTTTTTGTGAAATAGATTGAGCATAATTAATTAAAACTTGCCGTTTGATAAAAAAAAAGTTACTAAACTAATAAATGAATCCTTACGTTTTCAATTTGAAAAGTTGCTGATGTTGAATTAGTTATCTATTACAAAACAAGACATTGAAACTCCACTTTCAATGTAAAAAGATAATAATATGGAGTCATTTGTCACGCCCCGAACCCCGAGCGCATGCCCATCCCTCTCTGGTTGATAAAAATTTTGCAACTTCCCAGGACGAGTCGCCGACCCATTGATTTTTATTGCACATGTGGAAGCGAAAAGAAATCCCCTGATAGTAATCATCTCGGGATAGAAATGTAGGATACAAATTCTCAGAACAAACATGCTTTTATAATCACATAATGTCAAGCACAAGGTCTATGACCAAAAGACTACAAAAGACTAGCCTTCCAAAAGAAGCGGTCCTAACTGACATACGCTTCTGATCACCTTCTCTCATCTCCAGGTCCTCCACTCGACGAACCTGAAAATGTTGTCCCACAACGGGGTGAGATAAAATCTCAGCAAGTCTAAGCTCTAAACCCCAATTAGGAGGGAAATACGCCCAGAAGCGTCCTAACCACACAACCACTCAATTGGCATAGAGGACTCACCTCGCCTCAGTTTCCTTTCCTGCACGTCAGTACAATTCATATCGCAATGCATATAATCAACGCATATAACAACTGGAACACCTCATCAATTCAATTAATCATCGAGGTCCTGATTATAAGGTCAAAACTGTTATGACACGTCCCATTCCATGTCACACAGTTTTGGTCTCATAATCGGGTGCATCAAACTCAACCATCATGCGTTCCAATTGTTAATTACACCCCTCAAGGGTACGGCCAACTCTATTGGCGGTCTTCTGGCATTGCCAGGCGTCGTCTCCCCCGTGAGCACGGCAACGTCTCTCAATTAGACGACTTCCCCGAAGGGGCGTAGGTCTAGAATCTACTGCGACCCGCTACCCTAATGCATGGGTAACCCGAAAAGGGATTTAGTAACGTCCGGCATAATTGCTCGAGACTGGTTCTCTTAACCAACACACGACCACTCAATCTCGGCCCAGGACACTGTGCATTGCACTCAAATGCCTCCATTAAAATAGTGATCCTGGCATATTTCCTTCATATTAAAAATATCCTGAAAATAGTCGTGTGTGGGTACACGGTCAATTCGAACCAGAAGAATGATACCTATCTCTTTCAAACCCCACTATTTGATATAGTACTTAAAATCCATTTTCGGTGTTAAAACCCGACACCCGGGATTTTCTGAATAAATATTGGAAATTCACAATTTTTGGAATTAAATAACAAAAATCCAATCAGCACTCAATTTGCATAATTTAACACTCAATTGCAGAAATTAACCACACCATTGCAATCAGCACGAAATTCCGGTCACCGGCTATCCCGGCCTAAATTCCGGAAAAATAATTAATAATTAATTAATTCAATTTAATTTCTAAAAATACTAACCTTGGCAAAAATTATTAAATTAAATACCAATACGAACCCGGAAAATTCCCGAACCCTTCTAGATAAATAGTATAATTTATTTAGGCCTTAGCTAAACCATGCTAACCACCTAACATGCTCAATTAAATAATTACATTTATAATTTAATCTAACTAACTGCCTAATTCCTAATAAAGTAAATCTAAACACCCCTTAAACGTCATTAGCCTACTAAGCAGAGTTTAGAGTATAAACTCACCGGTGTATCGCAAAAACCAGTTCACCGCGACGACGACGCGACGGCGGCCGAAATCGAAATTTTCGGCGGCGTCAACAAACTTGGGCCGGGCCTAAACTTAGCCCAACACAACTCAGCAAGGCTGAGTTTCGGTCTTGGGCTTTCTTCGCGGGCCCAAAATGGCTGAACTTCAAATGGGCTAGAACTAACTGAACTTGGGCCTAAGCTTGGGCTTCAATTGACTTGCTGGAATTGGGCCTTGCTGAATTGGGCTGAAGACCCAATTAATTGGACTGTTCTCTTGGGCTGCTGATGGACTTCAAATGGGTTGGCGTTGCGTGAAGATGGGCTGCAGAAAGATGGCATCTTGCTGGGCCGTTGATGTGGGCTGAGCTTCGGTGATGCTGGGCCTGACTCGGTGAAATGAAGCCATGCGAAGGTGGGCAAGGGAAACGCGAGCAGGCAGCGCGAGATGGAAACGCGGGGCAGCTTCGGTCTTCGCTGCTCGATCCGCGGACGTGAGGGCAACAGCTTCGCTGGAAACGTGGACTGAATCCGCTGAGCTGCTGGCTCGATTGATTCGGTCGGTGGCTGACCAAGCTGAAGAAAAACGTGGACGTGGCAGCTTCAAGGAGTTTCGGTGGGGTGTGGCTTCGGTCAGCAAGGCTTCGTGGATTGTTGAAGTTGACCGAACAGCTTGCTGGCGTTGCGGATGAACGGAGAAGCAGCTTCGTCCGAGCTGCGGGAGACGCGCGGCCAGGAGTCAACAAAACAACTTGGCTGAGGAACTTTGACTCATGGAGATCAGGTGTTGGACGTGTGGTGCTGCAACAGGGGAATTGGTGACTTCAGTGGACGCATGGGCTTGAGAGAAATGCATGGAGAGAGAGAGAACTCGGTGGATGGTGATATAGATGATGAAAGATGATGAAAGATGATGATGATGGCATGGGCTGAAGGATATGCGATCAAAAGCAATTTCGGTGGGGTGATTTTCGTTGCAGAGAGGGAGATCGAAATGAAGAAGCTCAAAAATGAAAATGAAAGTGAAGCGGAAGACCAGGTTGTCGCACAAAGGGAGGAGGAGGCGGTGGTCTTGGCGTGCGGGAGAAGCCGCCGGTGGAGGGTCCCAATCAAGCATCCTTATCCCCTCCATTAAAAGCATGTTCCCCTTAATACTTTCTTGTAATGCATAAATCACTAATTAATCCAATTTAAAGTCCTAATTTTCAGCTTCATGCTTAATTTCCTCTCCGGTTGTCCAAATCGAGGTCCGGTTTTGCTGAAGAAAAATCCCGAACAATTTTCTATAAATCCCCGACACTCACAGGCTCAGTTTAGATGTCCCAATTTCCATCAATTTAGCCTATCTGAATTTCCGCTGATTTTCCGCAACGTCCGTATCGATTTTCCGCAAAAATCCTGGAATCTCTGAAAATTTCTCGAAGGGTGAGTCGACATTCCTAAAATAGATCGTGACACCTCAGAACTTTCAATTTCTGAAATCAGGTTCAAATTCGCGGTTATTTTCAATCCGGTGCGCTTTTAGTGTGACCTAGTCTAACCGGGTAACTTTTAGGAATTTTTGGTGCAATTGACCCGTAATCGATTTATCTCGAGTCACAAAGTACATCTTCGACACATTAGCGACTCTCAGTTGTCGTGAAAATCTCGAGGTTTCAATTACGGGCACCGGGTACCAAAACGACAGAAAATCAATTTAGTGCCGATCGATGAGAATTTCTCAATCAAGTGGAATCACCCACAATTTGATCACATATCTCAGTCGAATCAACCCATCTCTGATTTCTGATCGATCTCTGACGGTGCCGTAATGACACTTGCAGATCAACACGGTTGAACAGTCGATTCTTGGTCGAATTCTCAAGTCCAATTGCATTTAGATTCCCTAATTGCTTCCCCAGATAATCCAGTTATCTCATGAGTGATCAGCTCAGAGAATAGCACTATTGGCGCGTCGATGAAATGCCCGATTTATTTAATCGAAAACGAATTCTGAAAATTCAGGATGTCACATCATTAATATCAGTTGGATTGAATATTAAGTCCTATCATGGAGAGGGATGATCACAAAGGAAAAGTTACTAGTAACAACTCGGTATATACTCAGTTTTTCAGTGAGCAAAGTAATTTTTGTTTACTACCCCAATTTTTTTTTTTTTTAAACTACACATGACAATGGTGAAAACTTGATACAAGTTATCATCTTTATCATAACATTTTAGCATTCTCTTTAGAGCCATCTGTCGGGAGACCCAACAGGAATAGATCTGGAAAGCTCTCTCGAGGGCAAGCTCAGAAAGCAATTGTAAATACTAAATCGAATCTCTATAATTGACGTACTGCTTTTTGACTGAAAAAAATCATTTTTGTAAGTATGGTAAGAGTACGTTCTGCGAACATGTGTTCACACCTTCAGGATCATATAATCACGGTCCAATGGTATTTTTGAGAGCATAGTTGAAGGCAATCTTTGAAACTTACAAGCATATTAGCGTAAAGATTTTGTTGAAGAGTGCTTCCATAGCACTTTTTTATCAACTAAATGAAAAATATTGCGTGACCTATAATGTGTTGATCATTCTCATAATATGCACGATCAATATTTTGAAAATTGAATATTTATCGTGCATGTTTAATAAATACATTAAGAGCACTTGCTAACAAAACCCTTTACATGATTCCGAAAGTTAATTGGGCAACTTCTTCCACCAAACTTAACAGATACTTGTTTTGAGCGCGAACGGTTGTATGTTTGGCACGTGGGGTAGCGGTCACGTGCTTGAAAAGCCTCAAGCACCCGATTACTGGAAAAAAAAATTAATATCCTCAAGTCTCACGTTATATAAAAGATGCCTTACAAACTCATTCGTGAACACCCCTAAATGACCAACCTTTTTAGTACTCGACGGGGATCCAACTGGATCATTAGAAAAATTTAGTCTTATGATTTTTTCAGCAGATGGTGTCCTATGTATAGCTACTTGTAACCTAAGAAGCACCGACACTCTCCAGAAGGTGTCGTGTCGTGTCCAACACTCCGACACGTTCCGACATGTTCCGACATGCCGTTCTCGAGTGTCGGAAAATCCGACACGTGGTCAATTCTTCCCGACACGCGAGTCCGAAATTCCGACACGCGATTCTGACACGCATAAGGTCAATTTAAAAAAAAAATTGATACTTGAGGAGTTAGAATGTAAATATATGAAAAAACAATGAAAATAACAAAAATAAGGGGAAAGAAGAAAATTTTTTCTCTCAAGTTTCTCACTTATAAGTTCTGATCTTCCCGAGAGTGACGATGGAACGCCCCTTTTCTCGTTAGTGTCGTTCCGTTGCCCCCACATACTTAAAGTTATAATTGTTTTTTTGTTTCTTTTTGCCTCTCGCAAGCATCGCTTGCAAGTTATCTCTTTTGGTCTATGTTATTGGCATGTGAGTCATCTCTCATATTTTCTGTGGCGAATTTAGTGATTTCCTTTTCTTTTTGTCATACTTCGAGAGTTCTTGTCTTAAAGTTTCATTTTTCTTGAATCTTGTTTTGCAAAGGAGCTCCAAACTAGTCTCTATCATGAACTCCAAACTCTGTCTAAGACTATAAGAAATCTCATTAATCTCCGACAAGTATAAGAAAATAGGACATGTTTCTTCAAGTTTACTCTTTCATGTTTGCAATTTTTGAATTTCTCGTTCAATTTCTGTCAAATTAAAACAATGAATGATATTAACAAATATTTGATTAATATTTTTAGTATAAATTAATTCTATGCTCTTATTATTATTATTATTATTATTATTATTATTATTATTATTATTATTATTATTATTATTATTATTATTATTATTATTATTATTATTATTATTTTTACATTTATATAAAAAGTTATATTTAATATATGACGTGTCGAAACATGTCGGAATTCTCTATTTTTTTAGAAATAACGTATCGGCGTGTCACGTCGTATCGCGTGTCACGTGTTCGTGTCGGTGCTACATAGCTTGTAACTACCCACCTTTTATTATCTACCAAATCCCTAGAATCCACGGAGAGGCATGGTACACGAAGTCACAAGGACGACCAGAAACAGGGGAACATTTTGCACAACATGATTTTTCAACTACATTTTACAGCTTTAAAACTACGTCTCTTTCACAATTAAGCCATCATGTCGGTTGTTTCCTCTCGTTCTCCACCACCATTAATACAAAATAAGGAGCGTTTCATGGTCCAACATCGATACGGAGTGAATGAAAACGTAAGTGAGACATTTGATGGAGAGAGATCCCGAATGATACGTTCCATCAATCAACGCTCCATCTATCATAGTGAATGCACCTAATGGAACCTCGGATGCTAAGATCTTCAAGTGATATTCGTCCACGACGACAATGCAACATTAGCTAAAGATCTTGGAAATTGTATCGTTCCTGTATGCATGACCTATTTCCTCTTCTTTAGCCGACATGTATACACACATGACCTTACTAACACTTTCGTAATAATTTTCTAGATCTCGGTGACCAAGTTCTTTTTAGGGTCTGTTTGTTTCAAGAAGAACTATCTTCAAGAAATTGTCTTTCACCTTTCTGGTATTTAAATAATGGAAAACTAATCGACGTATGTAAAATGTTTCCCGTAGACTAAAAATAACAAGTTTAAATTAGGGGAAACAACTTTCTTTTATGTTAAGAAGAAAATCATTTTTCTCAAACCACCAAGTAATTGAATATTAATCACTATCCTCGTCTCACATAGATAGGACAAACCTTGTGAATCGACTCGGAAATGTTGATTCACCTGTAAATGGCCATCCTTTTGAGTACTTGCTTCGATCAACATGGAATGAATTGCATTTGTTTGAAAAACTCCGTCTTTCTGATTTTTTTCAGTACAAATGTTTCACATCCATAAAAAATATGTTCAACATACAACTACTTATAACTACCAACTCTTTATTAGACCAACTAATTCCTATAATGTACGGGGAGTCATAGTACACAAAGTCACAACGATGGCCAGAAAACATAAAGAACCATCTATGGACATGTATCGGTCGATGATATCCAATTCTTTCATAAACTTCTTTATAGATCCTCAACCTGCTACTCTTAGATAGTAAATATTACGAGTCTTGTCCAATGGAGATGCAAAAAGAGTATGATGGCCTTGAGCCAGTGAGCCCTTTGGGTCTATACTTCAACAATAAATGTTGTGGGTTTCTTTTCTTGGCATTTTGGAATCCGAAATTCCTATCGATGACTCCCAAACTATGTCGCTGATCAATACTCTAAAAATGGAATATCTCTTTTACATGTTTGATAAATTCCACAAGGCCACTCGCTAACAAAACATTTTCTATAATTCAAAAAGTCAGTCGGGCGATTACTCCCATTAATCTTAACACATTTGTCTCGGGCGAACATGTGCACCCTGGTAAATCAGACAATTGAAGAGTCTCGAGCACTTGGAAAAAAGTGTCACACCCCCTAGTCTCAACATCCGAGGAGATGTCACAGCAACTAATTCGTAATTAATGATTCATTTCTAAATAGATCGTTAGTTTGGCCAACGTGGATCAAACTAGATCGTTAGAAAATCTCTATCTGATGACTTGTTCCAGTAGATGACGTCCCAAGTGGAGACACTTGCATGTTGCAACTGCCTACACTTTATTATCCCACCTAATCCCAATAATCCACCAACAACTCGGCACACGAAGTCACATGGATGGCCAGAAACATAAAAATCATCTACGGACACGCACGCGCGCGCGCGCGCACACACACACACACACACACACATATATATATATATATATATGCCAGTGATATTAGGTTCTTCCATAGACTTCTATATAGATTCTCAACCTGTTACGCTTTGGTTGGGATTATTGCAAGTCCTGTCCAATGGAGTTGATAAAAGAGGATGATGGCCTTGAGCCAGTGAGCCCTTCAGGACAGTACCTTAACAGCAAAGTGATGTCGGTTTCTATTCTTGGCATCTTGGAATTAGAAATTCCAATTGATGACTCCCAAGCTATGTCGTTTTTCAGAGATATCTTCCTCCCAATAAACCCTCGCTTCTCTTCTATCATGGTACGTATGTGTGTACCCTGTGCATAGATATTCACCATTGGTAGGATTGATATATAAGTAATTGGTATTTATCAGGTGAAAGTGTGCTTGGTCACGTATCTGAATGAATAAACCCTTATTCACTGCACATTCTTAGATAGTATTTTTGTTTTCGTTTTTCGCCTTGGGTAGGTGACGGGAGAGAAGGGAGCAAGAAAATGGAAGAAGGTGGGAGTGAATATGGAAAACCATGTACACGTCCCAAGTTTTTCCTCTCCAAAGGGCTCGTCATCTCCATCCGAGAATGACAGTTTCCTAAAAAGTTACATTTCACAAATAGCTATGCAACCATTTCCACAAGGCCAACCGCTGTGGGAAATACATATTATCAAGTGTCCAACCAGTGAAGCACAGGAAACCCTAATTTTCAAGCTTCACCATGCGCTTGGTGATGGCTATTCTCTTGTGGCTGCTCTCTTGTCTTGCCTTCAAAGAGCTGACGATCCTTCTCTTCCAGTAACTTCTCCCTCAGTCAAAAAGTTCAGCTCAGCCAATAAAGATGACAGAAACATCGGACTTCGGAAGGTGGTTAGCAGATGTTTTTCCCCGCTTGTCAACACCGTAAGAGATTTCGGTTGGAGCTTGTTGAAAAGCACTTGTGTCAAGGATGATTTGTCGCCAATTCGGTCCGGTTCGGAGAGCCTCCAGCCATATTCAGTGTCGACGATCACGTTCTCGTTGGATCAGATTAAAGAGATCAAGTCTCGCCTTCGAGTGGTAACCAATATCATTTTGAAGACTATAATAACCTAGCTTCTTGCATCACGCATGCATTACTCGATCTTTTAGCATTTTACTTTTTAGGTACACTTCGTCTCTAATCTTTTGCATTATAATGGTTGCCTTCACATACTAGCTGAAAAGTATTTATTTTTTCTAACTTATTCGCACAATATACGTAGTTTAGGTGATATTTATTTTAGACATATATTATACTCAATATGTAAACTAGTATACAACTAGTACTTTGGTTTTACAAGGTTTAACCGGGAAAAATAACATGGATTTACGCATCTATGCCCATAATTTACATTTTAGTTTACGTGTGGGACGATTTTCCTAGTCACAAGAGCACAACATGACATCCTTGAAAAAAAAACACAAAAATTGAGCTAGAAACTGGTTTGTTTTCCAATATATAAAAGATAAGTTCTAGAAAGTTAGTTATTCTTTCCAAAGATAACTTTGGCATTTATTTACATGATTTTAAATATATATGTCTAGATGCACCATTGATTTTTATTTTTTTAAAACAAATCTACAATCAAACATGTTTTGGGTTAATATCACAAAAAATCTTAAATCGGTATATCTATGACAAATTTATTATAAATTAATTTTTTTACCATAAAAGACCTCAAACTAATACACTTGTAATAAATTTATTTCAAATTAATTTTTTGACCACAAAACCTCCCAAACTAGTATACTTATGATAATTTACCCTAAAGTAATTTTTTAATTGCAAAAAAATCTCAAATCGGTACAAAGTGTGGCAAACGGAGGGTAAAACCCAAAATTGGTATACCTATCAACTACCTCATATCATCCTACTAAGCAATTTGATTGTAAAATTAAATACAAACTAGCGTAAAGTGAATTTGTCACATATATACTGGTTTAGGACTTTGTTGTCAAAACATTAGTTTAGGATAAATTTAAATATATCAATTTAGGGTTTTTCGTGACTAGTTCACTTGCTTTTTTCAGCTTTAAATTATGTCTCTTAGCATATCAAGTCACCATATTGGGCGTTTCCTTGCATTTCCCATAACAGTTAACACGATTAAGATATTTTTATTTAACAAGCATGATAAGACATTTGCCGCAGAAATATATCGACATTACATGAGTAGACGGGAATAAACCTCAAATGATAAAATCTTTTATTAGCATTCGACGATACAAACGCAATGTTATTTCTTGAACTAGGGTCAAGTGGGAACTGTAGATATATTTACTCTTTTACCATATAGAAATCGATTAACAATTCTAAGGCTTCGAATCAATCACTTATGCAACGACTTTGAGTTCAAAATACTAACATATCATCAGTCATTTTCGCTTGATTTTTCTCTTTAATAAAACAGACCGTCAACGATGTGATTTCGGGAGTAATCTTCTTGGCGACTCGATTGTACATGCAAAGAGTGAGCACAAACTCGAACCTGAGCACCAACTCCACAGCATTGGTGTTGCTAAATACAAGGAATTTGCGAGATTACAAGCCAGTGAGAGATATGGTCCGACCTAATTCGGAGTCACCATGGGGAAATCATTTTGCATTCTTGCATGTGCCGATACCGAAAGTGAAACCAAGCGATTCTCAGTTCTCTGATCCTTTGAAGTTTGTCCACAAAACTCATGAGGTGATCAAGAGGAAACGAAGCTCCTTCGGTGTAATCCTCACAGGAAGCTACTTGAGATCATGCAGAAATGCAGAAACGCAGAGGTTTGTGCACGTCGGGACGATAGATTAAGCAAAAATGCTAAATATGCTAAGTCTGATTTACAAAATTGATATGAATGTGCTCTTGTTTGCTAGTACTTGCAGGCTGTAGCAAAGCACATCAGCAGGACAGCGAGAAACTCGAGCATGGGCATCTCCAACGTTATAGGGCCAATCCATAAATTGTCTCTGGCTAATCATCCTCTTAGAGGCGTGTACTTCACCGTCGCCGGCATACCTTGGGTATTTAATCATCGTTAATTTTGATTTTGGACCCAAGAGCATAAAATTAGGTAGAATTATCAAAGAAGTGCTAAACTTATTATGATTATACCAATTAAATGATAAACTTTTTGGCCAATTCAATTCTAAACCATTTGCATTTATGCTATCGAATCCATCGATCAATTTTGGCTGGCCAACGCTGAAGTGACACTATCAATGCTGACGTGACATTTTTTAAAATAATAATTTATAATTTTATAATTTTTTCCTTATTTTCTTTTTCCTTTTCCTTTTGTTAATATTTTCTCCCTCCCCTTCCACTTCCCTTCCCCTTCCCTTCCCCTTCCCCTTCCCTAGAGTTGGCAATAATCACCAGCCACAAGCGAGGGATGGGATGCCCTCGCTAGATCTAGCTAGGCAAGGGTTGTGTTGGCGAGGGCATCCCAACCTTGGCCAGCTCTAAGGGAAAGGGAAGGGGAAGGGGGAAAAAATTAAAGAATAAAAGAAAAATTATTAAAATTCAAAAAATTATTAAAATACTATATTAAAAATGTTACGTCAACACTAGTAATACCACATCAGCGCCGATGGCCAATATTGGCTAGATGGACTAAATTAGCACAAATGCAAAATATTTAGGACTAAATTGGCACAATTGCAATAAGTTTAAGAATTTTTTTATAATTCTCCCCATAAAATTACCAATGCTTGGCTGGTAGGTCTAAATTTTTGGTACCAAGCCTCATTTTCCAAGTCACTACATGCATCTTCTTCCGAAATATCCATATAGATTGCAACATCTGGGACTTATATATAGGTTGTAAAAACAAACTTTTCTAGTACATAACATGATATTGTAACAGAGTTTATGCAACAATTAGGCTCCTATGCCATCTGTAAGAGTAGACAGAACCGTCGAATTCAAATTTTGATTTGCCTTGTTTACCATAACACATAATGACTAGACTGAATTCTGAGTGGCCTTCTTCTTTGTAAACGATAATGTCATGAACGCATGAAATACCTTCTTGCGTTTAACTTTTGCAGAATCTCCTCATAACGATCTTCAGCTATGCGGGAAATCTGAGAGTGGCCGTTGGAGCTGAGCAAGGCTTCATAGACTCCGAGCTGTACAACCATTCGCTGCTTGATGCTTTCGACATGATCCTTCGCGACGCATGTCAGAAGCAGTAGAAGCCATTCCTATTTCTATTATTCTCATCGTTCAACGCCTTCTGATGAAATCCTAATTTTCTTTTTCTCCCTTGTTTCTTGCAATGAAGATACTGTTAGCATGGAAGGATCCAAACATATGACGACAGGAAAATATTATTTGAATAAATCGATATATCAGGGGGCGTGTTTAGCTTTAAATTTAGAATATGGGATATTTCTACAAGGATCGAAAACACTGTGGACGACGGACAGAGTTGAAATTTTTCATTCATATTATCTGGCATGTAGGATTTGTTATTCAATGAGCCCATCAAATTATTCACGTTAGAGTTAGTTGCAGGGGAATTATAAAAATAACTTATCTTTTACGTTGTTTATGTATGCAAGAAAATAAAATTTTCTCATCTTATTTGGGGAAAAAAAATCTCGAAATTGGCATTGAACTAGCAAGAGAAATAATGTTTTGGCTGCTTTGAACATAAAAGAGATAATATCACCACCGCTAAAGATCAAATAGCTGGAGAGAAAATACTAAAAGAGATAGTACATATCTTTCTAAAGAAAAAGCCACCAAAAACCCTAAAAGATTATCACTATGCTACATTTATCGCAAACTCTTTTTTGTAACAAAAAAAACCCCAGACTTATATCGTACAAGACATTTATCCAAAATTACTGCTTGAATTGCATATCCGCAAATGTAGTGACGAAGACTCAGTCAGTCGATTTGATTCCAAAGTGACACCCACTTTCGGGTGTTGAATTTTAAGGGGAAAGCCAAAAACTGTAAAGGCAAATTCAGCAGCTTAAGTTTTGACTGCAGCGCAAAGCAAGAAGCATAGACATATGTATTCATGGCGATGGCAATCTTTGAGAGGTGAGGCACACAGAGAGTTTGCAGTTATATTGCCCACCTCGCCTTTTAAGGACAAAGAGGATCCCGAACCTTCGGTGAACAAACTGTCAAAATACACTAACAACCCATTATCCAACGAGGGAGGTCTAACCCAAGAAAAGAAAAACATGCTCAACCCACGGAAGAAACATTAGTTAGTGATTGATCATGAACTTTACTCGCTGTGCCAAGAACTTTCACGTCAGCCTTCATGACACACTCATCACGAAGTATTCTTGAACAGTTTTCAGCGGCAAGAAGAAGGGCCAACCACACTTTTCACTTGGACGCTTGACCCTATTAAAACTTGCAAAAGAAGATTAGCTGTATTCATCTCAAACTCGAGAATAATGGTGGCAAACCAAATAAATCAGATTAAATACTGGGTATATAGTGTGCTTATGCCACGACGAGAAAGAGGGATAAGAATTATAACATGTTCATAATAATGACATTGCAGTTATCTTTCCATTCATTTAGATATAATCAAGCTTAGCTAAAGATTTTGTGCTCGCCATTCATTTTAGATCGGCAGTTACCTCCTGTCGACTGATGCGTCTTGCCAGCTTTGCCTTTTAGCCGAATGGTATAAGTGGCTTTGACTTTCTGATCACCTGAATCTACTGAACAAAGATACTTCGACATATTTTTGTCCCTGTTATGCTCGTCACCCCTTGGACATAGATGCAACTTCCTGAACATAAGGAGAAACGCAACCAATCATTGATACGAAATCAAGAAAAAGGAATATGCAAAAGCAAAAAACAAAAAAACAAAAACAAAACAAAACAAAACAAAACAAAATAAAAGCTACGGGGCAATATAAGAGCTACCACTCGTGACTCCCCGCAGTGAATACTTCAGAGTAGCAATCATTCACCAAAGTAGAGAACTTTGATATCTTCCATTCGTGACTAACAGACTTTGGACTCGCTTTTAGTGTCAAGCATTCACCCAGACCTAAACTTTTTTCGACAAAGACCTCCACTCTAAACACACAATTGTAATCAACAAGGTAGCCATTTGGTGGATTGATGAAAGCTTTGAGTGGCATAAATCTTGGAATACCCCATTTGGACTTCATTGCGTGAAACCTCCAGTTTTTCCCGGCAATATACGAAGCAAGAGTTCTCCAAGCTACCAAAGGGTTGATCACTTTTTCTTTAACAAATTTAGGGAACAAAAGTACCATCTTTTGCCAAGCATTCATCACGAATTTGATCAAACACAAAGAACCTAACAGTTGCATTTATCTCCCAGCCAACTTTCAGAGGATTGGCCTCAGAAACAGCCAGATATGGGAACATGTGATCCTCTCCCTTCCTGCTCCTGTCTCCATTAGGATACAGAATCAATTGCCTACACAATGACAAGACATCAGACTCAAGAAACATATACCATGAAGAGTTTCTGTTGTTAGCTGAATAACGACAGATTTGCCCATGAAAGATCTTCAATTTTCAGACCTTTGAACAGACTTTCTATCCTCACCGAACACTACTGGAGCCTTTGTTTCCTTTAATGAAGGACCGCATCCCTATGCATAATTAGCTATTTACCAATAGTCGGAAGAAGCAACCCACCTTAACCACATCTTTACTTGGATACTCACATTCACC
This sequence comes from Eucalyptus grandis, assembly GCF_016545825.1. NCBI lineage: Eukaryota > Viridiplantae > Streptophyta > Magnoliopsida > Myrtales > Myrtaceae > Eucalyptus > Eucalyptus grandis. The sequence goes on along the minus strand of NC_052622.1, from coordinate 6,594,850 downwards.
AGATTCATCTGAGCCTCCTAAAATGTCGATTCAATCAGAAAGAACATTGCAACCTAAAAGACATCCTTAAGCCTTTTTTATGACGATATATATACCGCAATCTTGTCTGTCAATGTTGAGAAACAATAAAACCTAGAAGACAGCGAGCATGGAGTAACCCGAATATTTGTGCTTGCAAAGAGAGATCATAGATATACCACTTCTGGTCACCGACTTCGAACTCGTTTGTCTCATACATGGTGATGTCATTCGTTGATGATAGAGAGAAATACTCGAACTTGAACGCATAATGCGCTGGCGGGATCTTTCTAGTCTCCGTAGTTCTCTCTGCTCAGTTAAAACCCCCCAGAATCACCAACAGGGAAACAACAACAAACCCAGAAAGGGAAAAAGAGATCAACTGAAGAAGATCAATAGACACATCGTCACGCCATAAAATTGCACAAGTTCATTTTCATTTCTTGCTTTTGGGAGAAACTCAAAGAGGAAAATGGTACCTTCACGCTCGTTGCCCGCTTCAGCAGCATTTGAATCCTTTGCTTCTCTCGTTCTCTTCGGCATTATATGATTCTTCAAGTGGCTACACTACAGATGATGCTTGATGACTGTGATGGTCTCTAGTGGTGTGAGAGAAATGGAAGAAAAAAGACTGCCTTTTTTTTCCCCCCAAAATTAAGTCGCTTCGTTCCGAGAAAATCACTGTTGAGGGGGCAGAGAGGTAGGAGCTGAAACTGTAGTTTGGATCGATTCATATTCGAAGTTCTTTTCTTTTCTCCGTGCGGATTCTTGATTGTCTTTAAGTCGCACAGTGTCTCTCAACCGGCATAAATGTATAACATATATTATATATTTAGAAAAACTAAATGCAAAACTACGTACCCTCATCAGTTGGGTCGTCCATTTCACTATTTTAAAAAAATGAAAAAGTATTATCACATAAAACTTCAAATTGATATTTTTATCATAAAATTAACCCAAATTAATTTTTTATCGAGTAGAGCTTGTTGTTGTGAGAATTCTTAATTCATGAACTATCAAGAGTGATTTAGGTCATCATAAACACAAATCTTAAATCGGTACACCAGTAACAAATTTATATTTTCATTAGTTTTCGTTAAATTGTACCTTCAAGTTACTGAGTTGAATACAGATGTACCGATTTAAGATTTTACCATCCGTTTATCATAAATGTATCAATTCGTAATTTTTCGTGATATCAATCCAATTTAACGGTTGAATGAAAGATAAATTTATTACAAATATACTAACTTAGGGTTTTTGGTGATCAAAAAATTAATTTGGAGTAAATTTATTATACATATATTAGTTTGAAGTTTTTCGTGATATTAATTTAATAAAAAATTCATTTTATTGTTTTAATTTTTCTTTTTTACTCTATTTCTGGGATTTCAAATTTTGATAATTCTTGATGGTTTTTGGCCAGCGGCGTTATGCATTCGATGGAAGAAGAAATATCTAAAGAGGTTTCTTCTTCTTCTTTTTCCAAGAAGCAGTCGCTTCATTTTTGGGAAAAGAAATGTAGTGATGAAATTAGGAAGAGAAGGGTTGTGGCGATCCAAATTCCTTTTCCTTTCATGTGCTTACGCGACAATGCATTGATACCACTTCTTGACTGGAAAAATATAATGAAAATTACTGTACCAATGTAAACTTTATGTGTTGCGTTTGGGCTTATGTTTTTTTGCACCATGATCTTGAGATGTCGCAATAGTTTATAGATTTACTATTCATAATAAGATATTATTGCCCCATGGACACTTGTTAAACATCCAAAATATAGAAAAAAATTTCATTACCAAAGCACCAACTTTCTCATGTCATTCACAATCACTACATTAGAAAATGAAAATATCTCATTACTAGTTATGATTAATCAGTACCCTCAAGACACTCGTTATCAAGATCATTTTTATAACTCGTCACATGCAATCTAATCAATTTTACTTTTTATTTAACATTACAAGAAATTCAAGTCTCTCAACTACACGCATTTGCTAATTTGATTGGCTCTTCATTAAGTTTTAGAGTTGGAATACATGCAAGGATTTGGAATTATGCCCTTACAATTCGGAAGGATGCTTGTGAAAATTTTTGCCTTGTTGGGTTCAAAAAAAATTCCTTGGACAACGATCTGTCATCCGCGAATTTTTTCAAAAGTCAATCGTTTTGTCTCTTGGATTCTCGTTGTTTCACTGAATAACGAGTCCCTCTGACTCGTCTTAGACGGCTTGTTTCGGTCGGGCTTGATTCTACTTGGTATACAAAGAACATTTACCCCCATTAATCCTTGTATTCTTTGATAAGCTGATGACATCTCACGATTTAAATGGATCGAGTTGTTAACACATGCACTTTCAGCTCTACAAAAATCTGACCAGAAGCAGAGATGCCTGTGGAGAACTTATCGCATGATCACATCCAATCCATGTATTATTGTTTATAAACTCATCTAGTTACATATATTGCTGTCATGGCAATTTGCTAGTTGTGCCGAGCACCTTGACTTTGGTCTCAATGACCCATGAATGATCCGTTTGGCATTTCGGGACTGTTTTCAATGGCATGAAAGACGGCCAACCCCATTCGCTTGCGGAGCTACTGAACCAACTGGTAGCATCTGCAAAGCAGCAAAGACAGGAGAGAAGAACATTGAAGGCGGGAAATATGAGGGATTTGAGCAGTTTCTAACTATACGGACTACATGAAGAAATCGAATCTGGTCCTCACTAACAGGTGCAATTTAAATCGTCATGTACAGTGGTGAGAAAGTAGGTCATCGTGTGATTGACTTTGGAATTACTCTGGACTTTCAGTTTGGGCTACTAATTACACTGGCCTTGAAGTGTAGCGCTCATCCACTTAAGAGGACAGACAGTTACCTTTTGACTGCACCTCTTTGCATTGGCGTTTTAAACGAATGCCGTATTCCACGTTCACTTTCTGACCAGAAGCCAATTTGTCCGAATCAACTAAAGAGAGAAACACCGAAAGGTTTTCACCCCTGCAAGCCGAATCACCCCTTGGGTATAGCAACACCTTCCTGCGAAGAGATTGAAAAATAGATATAATAGATAGGACAAATAGTAAATCAACAAAAACAAATGTTATCACTGAAAGGAAGTTTGTAAATAGGAGCAACCATTTATAGTCTCCAGAAGTGAATGCATCAGAGTATAAACATGTATCCCCCAAGCTTGACAACCTACATATGCTCCATTCATGAGTACACGGTGTGCTCTCCTTTAGCGTCAGACATTCGGCAACGCCCGAATTCTTGATAATGAAAACCTCCACACCAAAGACACAAGCGTCGTCTACAAGGTACCCTTTGGATTTGTCGGTGAAAGTTTCCAATGGCATGTATCTCGGAATTCCCCATTCGGCTTTCAATGCGTGCACCCTCATGACTCTTCCTTCAAATTCACAAGCGAAGATTCGTCGATTCGATGTTAGCATTTAAAAAGGTGACGAATACCATGTTTTTTGCTGTCGTTACTAAGCTTTTACCTTGTTCAGTGAAATATTTATTGTGGAATTGATCACGCAAAGAGAACCTGACAGCCACGTGAATTGGCCCACCGTGTTGGGGGGGACTCATCCCCAAAACCGCCAGATACACAGAGATGTGATCTTTTCCTTCTTGGCTCTTGTCTCCTTGGGGATAGATGATCAGTTTCCTGCATGATGAAGATGCTTCCGTGAATTCGAGCACGGGATGTACATGTAAAGTTTCCAGCTATGAATTGACGCTAATTATTATTAGAATTTGTGAAGTGCTACAGCTTCTGATTGCTGAATCAACGTGAATTTTCAAAACAATCTCTTCATCCTAAAAAAGATTACTTTATTCTGTATGAATTTTCAAAACTACACAGGGTTCAAACTTCAAACATCGGATTCTTAAGTAATAATAAAAATTGTATGCCTGTAAAGTATTTAAACCATCTTCTGGAAGAAAGGCCTAAATTCGGACCAAAGCCTGTATAAGGAACAGTCTCTTCAAAGATTAATTGACTGCTTGGCTAGCTATGACGAATCTGAATGTGAGTGCGGGGAGGAGACTAGAGAGAAGAGAAATGAACCATTTATAGCCTCCCACTTCGAACTCGTCCGATTCATGCTTCTCTATGTTGTTCTTTGCGAACGAAGAGAAAGACTTAATCGTGAGCACATAATCTGCCGGTGCAACATCTCTAATCTCCTTTGTCACTACTGCATCGACCAAAACCAGAAAAAGAACCAATCAACCCACGAGCTCTAATAGTCTCTTCAAGCCCGAGTGCAAATTATATCCAAGACTTAAGTTATTCATGTAGCAATTGAAAATTTCTATGTACACGGACGTTCTTTTTACCAGAGATAAGAGAAAAACTCCCGCAACACATGAGCTATATGGGGTTAGATTTGAGGGGACGTACCAGGGTTGGCTTCATTGCATGTCTCGAGAGAAGTCATTCTTAATGTTGGAGGTTCGCAACCTTGACCCGTGGCCTTGAGGGTTGATTGAATGATGGTTGTATAGTCAATCAATGAAGATTATTTATAATGACAGCTTTTGTTCTTGGTTTTTAAGGTGCAGTTGCTTCATTCTCTTGCTTTTTGCAGGTTGCTTTATTCTGAAATTGTACCATTTGGGAGCCTCATAAGGGCAAGGAGAAGAACGGTCGATTATATCCAAATTCTTTGCTTTTCCATCTTTCTCAATTCTTCTCTAGATTCTCTTATTCTTCCCTGGCCAGACAAACATAGAAGGATTTCGGGAAAAGTACCAAAAAAGTTCTAAACCTATTGCATTAGTATTCAGTCCTAAACTTTTAAATTGAACCAATTCAGTCCTAAACCTTTTAATATTAGTACCAATCCAGTCCATCCGGCCAATTTTGGCCGGCCGGCGCTGACGTGGCAATTTTTATGATTTTTTCGAATTTTTTTATGATTTTTTCCTTTTTCTTTTCTTTTCTTTTATGCTTTCTTCTTCATGGTAGCCGGCGAGCCTCGGTGAGGCTCGCCGGTCACTGGGCGAGGGCCGCAAAGCCCTCGCCCGGCCTCTCCCAGAGCCGTCGGCGAGGTGGCTTCGCTCGGATCTGGGCGAGGCCAGCCTCGCCCGCGGTTGGCGAGGCCATGGCGGCCATCGCCAGGGCGGAGGCGAGGGCCGCGAAGCCCTCGACAGCCGCCGGCGAGGGTCGCGACCCTCGCTCGGCCTCGCCCGGCCTTGCCATTGAGTTCCCGGTGCCTCCTCCGCTATCGACCCCGGAGCTTCTCAACCTCGTCACCGCCGCCCTCACCTCCACGAGATCCCAATTCAAGGCCCCGGGTCCCCCACCTCGCGACTCATGCCGCCGCTCCTCCGCCCGATCTTCGCCTCCGAAACCCTAGCCCGCCGCCCCAACACCCTCCTCTCCTTCTTCCGAGGCTAGCCTCGCTCGTGGCCCTGGGCGAGGCCGAGCGAGGGTCGCGACCCTCGCCGGCGACTAGCGAGGGCTTCATGCCCTCGCCTCCGCCCCGGCGATGGCCGCCATGGCCTCGCCGGCGCGGGTGGCCGGCCTCGCCCGGATCCGGCGAAGCCGCCTCTTGGGAGAGGCCGGGCGAGGGCCGCGACCCTTGCCGGCGGCAGGCGAGGGTTTCGCGGCCCTCACCCAGTGGCCAGCGAGCCTCACCGGAGGCTCGCCGGTAACCACGAAGAAGAAAGCAGAAAAAAAAAAAAAAAAAAAAAAAGAAAAAAAATTAATAAAAATTAATAAAAAAATTCGAAAAAATCATAAAAATTGCCACGTCAGCGTCCGGCCACCGGCTGACATCCACGTCAGCGCCGGCCGGCCAAAATTGGCCGGATGGACTGAATTTGTACAAATATTAAAAGGTTTAGGACTGAATTGGTCCAATTGAAAAATTTAGGACTGAATTGGTACCAATGCAATAGGTTTATGACTTTTTTGGTACTTTTCCCGAAGGATTTCCAACCAAGATAGGATTTGAGAGGCTAAAATATAAAATTCATGAGTTTTTTTATATTATATATATTGTTTCACGATTGAAATAATAAAGTCAGATATATTCATATCATATTATATGTATTGTTTGGTATAAATGTCTATATGAATCATAATTTTTTATATGGAGATGATAAAATTCTCTTGCGACCCTCTTGTGTACTTTTTTTTTTTTCTTTTTTATTTATTTATTCCCCTTCCATTATTCTCTAATAAAACTTTATTAATTAGAAAATTATACTAATATACCTAAAATACTAAAACACCTAAAATATGTAATAAACATATATTTACATATTGAATTTATATTATAAGATAGAATTAAATTAGAATATATAAATAAAAATAAGATTAAATTAAAAACTAAATTTATATTTTTTGTTATTTTGAATTTCTTATATTAGAAATCGAATATTATATATAATGAAATATAATTTTAATTTTTTAATTTAAACAATTTATTATCTAAGAATAAATTCTATTATTATGGATAATAGAAATCACTTTCACCTTTATCTCACTTTCTTCACGGGATAATTTTATCCAGTCTATATTTCATTTATATCCGACTTTATCCTATATTGAGTAAGCACTAATCGTATGATAAGATAAATTTTATTATATCTTGAATTTTATCATGATCACCAAACGCAGGGTTTTAGTTTGTGTCTTTCAATATTTATTTGATTAAATGGCAAATATATACGAGTAAAGTTTGATGTATGCATTCAGGGAAATTCTATGGTCCAATATAGAAAAGCAAGGCAACGGTCCCATTCAATCTTAGCCGATAAATTAAGAGAGAATTAATTTCAACGGACTAGTGATTTTTAGGAAAAAAAAATGGGAACTCATTCACATTAAAGGAAAACGATCAATTATAAGATCGTTGATTTCACTATCGATTAAAGAAAATTATGATATATGAGGATGATTATTCATTGACGGTGCCCCAAAATTTAATCACGAGACTAGGGAAAAAAATTTAAGCTACTTGTTATGCTTTTTACTATCAATTTCTATGATCTACTGCTGTAATTTCCCTTCTTATTTTCCATGGCAATTTTTTCCACTAACGTTTTTGTCAATCCAACCCAATGAGCAATCAACCCTTTTCTTCGTACCGTGATCAGCAAGAGCGAACTCAAATTCAATAACAATAATAATACTTTTCATATTTCATACCTATATTAAAGATGGAGATAAACAAACTAACCCCGGGAAATAAACCTGACATAAAACCATTGAGATATATATATATATATATATATATATATATATATATATATATATTAATACTTTTATCAAAGTTTATTTACCCTACTATCTATTTCAGCTAGAGTTACACTATCTAAAATCCAAATTGCCTTAATAATCATGAAATGCAATTTCCTAAACTATATGAACACCAACGGAATGAAACTCAACTAAATCTACTCCTAAGAACTAACTAGGCTCGCATTTTTCCTATCTTTCGATATTATTTCTCTGTTATTACTTTTTTCCGTAGTTGAATATTATTTTTAATTTTTATTTTCATATTTACTTTATTTATCTATTTTTCTTCTTTCTTCTTCGGTCTCCTTTCCCTGAATCCACAAGCCTTCTCAACTTTCGAACTCCTGTTATGCTTTGCCTTCACTGAATGCCTCCATGAAAGCATCGAACAACATCCAAACACAATCTAGTCAAAACTGCACCATTTTATTTGGACAATTCACAGGCCAGCCTTCCCTTTCACTGTCTTCAACCCATCGACATGCAGACAGCACGTGCACTCTGCTTTCCATGGATTTTTCCGGTGACCGGAGAACTACAGTTCTCCAATTTTTCTTGCCAGAGACCATCCCCGATCACCTCAAATAAGCACGTAGCATAAACACAAGAAACCTGTATGTTGAGTGACCCTCTTGCTAACTACTCTTCTCGGTTTTTTTTTTTTTTTTTTTTTTTTTTTTTTTTTTTTTGAGGTGCAAACAACAATCACAAATTTCAATCTAGCAAAAATACCCAAAAACTCATTTGGTTACACGAAATAACTCTATGACAGAGATTCGTGCTTTATACATCGATCTATACGCGGCAAAGAAGGCAACAAAGTGAATCAGGATCAAAGACTACATATACGCATGAGATCATATGAAAATGTGGCTGTCATAGCATTTGGAGGTTCCAGCCATAGTCTAAACCGCAGAGACCGGAGATAGAAATGGATGAAATCACCATGTACATCATGATTTAAGCAGGTTCGGGCTCAGGAAGGTGCTTCTTAGTTGTGTATGCATTTTCATTGGCGTATTTTCAAGAACACTTGAAAGAAATGTAGGCTCGATTTGTCAGACTATAATTCAAGTGTTAACAAACACATCCAATCCATGTATTATTGTTATGAGGAAAGAACTGCCAGTTTATGAATACATCCAGTGCATAAATTTGCCATTATGGCAATTTGCTAATTGTGCCAAGCACCGTGACTTCGGTCTCGATAAAACATGGATCATTTGTCAAGCATTCCTGAACCGTTTTCAGCGGCATGAAAGACGGCCAACCCCCCCACATAGTGGAGCTACTGAACGATGTAGTCCGAGCTGCAAAGTATCAATGACAAAGCAAGAGAGCAGAAAATTACAGTTGTGAAAAATGAGGGATTCCGACAGTTTCTAACCATACGGACTACATGAACAAATCATACAATGGCCTTGAAGTGGGGCATTCATCAACTTGTGACGACAACCAAACACTTACCTTCCGGCTGATGTACAAAGTTTTTTGGGCCTTTTAACCGAATGACATATCTCGCGTTCACTTTCTGACCAGAAGCCAATTTATCCGCCTCCACTAAACCGAGAGAAATGGAAAGGCTTTGGCCCCTGTTATAATAGTCGCCCCTCGGGCATAGCCACACCTTCCTGCGAGAACATTTGAAAATAGCGATAAATAGATTGGACAAATAATAGATCAACAAAAACAACAGTTCATCACTGAAAAGGAAGTTTGTAAATAAGGGCTACCATTTATGATCTCCAACAGTGAATACATCAGAGTATAGATAATCCTCCCCCAAGCTTGGGAGCCTCGATATCTTCCATTGGTGAGTATACGATGCACTCGCCTTCAGCGTCAAACATTCGCCGACTCCCGAACTCTTGATGACGAAAACCTCCACACCGAAGATGCAGGTGTCGTCCACAAGGTACCCATTCGATGGGTCGGCAAAAATTTTCAATGGCATGTATCTCGGAACTCCCCATTCGGCTTTCAACGCGTGAAACCTTGTGACTCTTTCTTCAAATTCACAAGAGAAGATTCGCCGATCCAATATTAGTGTTCAGAAAGGCGGCAAATATCATGCTTTTTGCTATCGTTACCGAGCTTTTACCTTGTTCAGTCAAATATCTATCACAAATTTGATCATACAGAGAGAACCTGACGGCCACGTGAATCGGCCCACCAAGTTGGAGAGGATTCGTCCCTGAAATCGCCAGATATATGGAGATGTGATTTTCTCCGTTTCGGCTCTTGTCTCCATTGGGATAGAGGATCAGTTTCCTGCATAATCAAGATGCTTCTGTGAATTCGAGCACGGATGTACGTGTAAAGTTCCCAGTTATGAATTGACGCTAATTCTTCTTAGAATTTGTGAAGTGCTACAGCTTCTGATTGCTGAATCAACATTAATTATTCTGTATGAATTTTCAGAAACTGCAGAGGGTTCAAATGTCAGATTCTTAACCAGTAACAGAAATTATATGCCTCTCAAGTATTTAAACCATCTTCTAGAAGAAGGGCCTAAATTTGGAGCATAGCCCAAATAAGGAACAGTCCCTTCAAAGATTAATTGACTGAGGTTTTTGGCCAGCCATGTCGAATCTGAATGCGAGAGTGTGAGGAGGAGACTAGAGAGAAGAGAAGTGAACCATTTATAGCCTCCTGCTTCGAACTCGCCCGATTCATACTTCCCCATGTTGTTCTTCGCAAACAAAGAGAAGGACTTAATCTTGAGCACATAATGCGCCGGTACGACATCCCTAATCTCCTTCGACATTACTGCATCGACCAAAACCAGAAGAAACCAATCAACCAACGAGTTCTAATAATTACCTCAAGCCCAATTGCAAATTTGCAAATTATAATTATTGCTGAGAAGTTATTCATGTAGCATTTGAAAATTTCTATGCACACAGACGTTTTTTTACCACAAATAAGAGAGAAACTCCTACAACACATGAACTATTAAGGGTTTTATATTTGAGGGGACATACCGGGATCGGCTTCTCTGTATATCTCGGATGAAGCCATTCTCAACGTTGAAGATTTAACTTGATCCGAAGTCTCAAGGGCTTGATCTAATGATGGTTGTAGAGGTAATCAATGACGGTTATTTATCATGGCAGCTTTTGTTCTTCGTTTCGAAGGTGCAGTTGCTTCATTCTCTTGCTTTTCGCAGGTTGCTTTATCCTGAAATTATACCATTTGAGAAGGGCGAGGGGAAGAATGGTTTGACTCTATCCAAATTCTTTGCTTTTCCATCTCTGTCAATTCTTCACTAGATTCTCGAGTTCTTGCCTGGCCAGACAAACGTAGGAGGACGAAACTTCGGGCTTTAGCTTGTGACTTTCAATATACATTTGACAATACGGCAAGTATATACGAGTAAAGTTCGATATATAAGTTCAAGGAATTTCTATGGTCCAATATAGAAAAAGCATGGCAGCAGTCCCGTTCAATCTTAGCCGTTAAATTAAGAGAGAATTAATTTCGATGGACAAATGATTGTTAGAGAAGATGGGAACTCATTCATGTCAAAGGAAAATTATTAATTATAAGATCATCAATTTCACTATCGATTAAAGAAAATCACGATATATGAGGATGATTATTCATTGACAAGGCCCCAAAATTTAATCACGAAACTAGCTGCTTGCCATGCTTTTTACTATCAATTTCTATGGCCATACTGCTATAATATCCCTTTTTTTATTTTCCATGGCAATTTTTCCACTAAAGTTTTTCGTCAGTCCAACCTAAAAAGCAATCAACCCTTTTCTTCTTACCGAGATCTGCAAGAGTGCACTCAAATTTAATAACAATAATGATATTTTTCATCTTTTGTACCTATATTAAAGACGGAGATAAACGAACTAACCCGTTGAAATAAACTCCACTGAGATATTTTTAATCTTTCTTACTTTTATCATTTTTTTGATACTTTTATCAAATTTCCTTTATCTTGCTACCTATTTCATCAAGAGAAAAACTATCTAAAATCCAAATTGCCTTAATAATCACGAAATGCAATTTCCTAAACTATACGAACACCAATTGAATGAAACTCAACTAAATCAAATCCTCAGACCTAACTAGGCTTGCATTTTCCTATCTTTCATTATTATTTTTCTGTTATTACTTCTTTCCGTCGTTAAATATTATTTTTTATCTTTTATTTTTTTTATTTGTCTATTTTTCTTCTTTCTTCTTCGGTCCTTCTTTCCCAGAATCCACAAGGCCTCACGACTCTCTTACCTATCTTATGCTTTTCCTTCGCTGAATACCTCTCTGAAAGCATCGAACGACATACGGGCAAAAAACACAAGAAACATGTATGTTTATTGACCCTCTCGGTAACTACTCAGTTTTTTTATTTATTTTTTGGCGATGCAAACAACAATCACAAATTTTAATCTAACAAAAACACTCAAAAACTCATTTGGTTACACAACATTTCTCATGATAGAAATTTGTGCTTTATACATTGATCTATATACAATAGATAAGGTAATGAAGTGAATCGGGATCAAAGACTAAATGTATGCATGAGATCAGAAGAAAACAAGGCGGGCATAGCATTTGGAGGTTTCGGCCATAGTCTAAACCACTTAGACTCAAGATAGAAATGGATGAAATCAACATGTACATCATGATTTAAGCAGGTTATGGTTCAGGAAGATGCTTCTTAGTTATGTCTGCAATTTCATTCAGGCATTTTCACAAACACTTGGTGATCAATTTGAACACACTACACATGGGGTCAGAGGTTTGTGGACCGCATCACTTCACCTCACCAAATTCTTGCTTCCCTCATCCCACACTCGTCCATGCGACGTCGTGCGTGCGAGCTTGAGTCGTAGCTTTTCAAAAGGTGATAGGGAGAGGGTTGGGCTAGTGGATTTTTCTCTTGGGGGCTTGGGCCCTAGACCAAATTGAGTAACAGTAGGCTTGAATTTCATTTGTTTCGCAAAAAATTAATATTTAAAAATAATTACTTATATTGTTTATAAAAATAAATGAATAAATAAATGGAAAATATTTTTGTCATCCATAAGATGTTTAGATATAAATTATTATTGATGAAAAACATTTTCCATTAACTAATATTTCAAACAATGATCGTTTTTAGAAAAACGTTTTCAAATTATTTATTTTTTGTGAAACAAATAGAGTCTTACATTTATTTTAAATTCAATGGGCCTGGGCAATGTCGGAACAAATCAAAACCGGGCTATGTGAATCGGGCTGCACGATGGATATTTCAATGAGTTGAAATTGATGATTTGGTGGATATAGGCTGCGATTAGACCGAAGGCTGCTCTTGGGACCCAAACTAAATTAAGCCTTTGTTCTTTTTACTTGTTATTTATTTATTTATTTATACAGAAATGTACACTATTTGTCCACTAAAAATTCATGTGTCAACAAATACATCCAATTCATGTATTATTTGTCATGAGGATAGAACTAACAATCATTGTCTATTTATGAACACATCCAGAACATGGCATTGTTGTCATGACAATTTGCTAATTGTGCCGAGCACCGTGACTTCGGCTTCAATGACACAGGAATCATCCTTCAGGCATTCCTGAACAGTTTTCAGTGACGCGAAAGCAGGCCAACCCCAGTTTGTGATGGAGCTACTCAACCATACTGTACAAGCTGCAAAGTAGCAAAGACAAGGGCCAAAGTGCAGAAAAATTGGAGTCTAGAAACATCGAGAGATTTCAGCAGTTTCTAATTATACGGACCATATGAACAAACTGAATTTGCCACTTATTAATGGGTGCGATTTATTTAGCGGGGTACTGTGGCGAGAGCAAAGCTTGTCGTGTGATTGAAATTGTGGATCGCTCTGGACTTTCTGTTTGCGCCACCAATTACAATGGCCTTAAAGTGGAGCGCTCATCCCACTTCTGAGAACAAACACTTACCTGCCTGAAGGTGTACAACGTTGTTTCGGTCTTTTAATCGAAAGGTGAATCTGGTGTTCACTTTCTGACCAGAAGCCAGTTTGTCCGCATCAACTAGGACGAGAAATATCGAAAGGCTTTGGCCCCTGTTAGCCCAATCACCCCTCGGGTACAGCAGCACCTTCCTGGGGAAGAAATTGAAGATAATAGCATTGCATAGGAAAAGAGTATATATCCGCAAGAGAAGAGTTGTCATTGAAAGGAAGTTTGTAATTGGAAGCTACCATTTGTGGTCTCCAACAGTGAAGACGTCAGAGAAAGATTCATCCCCAAGAACGACAGCCTCGATATCTTCCATTCGTGAGTATAGGATGCGCTCTCTTTCAGTGTCAAACATTCGCCAACTCCCGAGCTCTTGATGACGAAAACCTCTACTCCGAAGACACAGGTGTCGTCCACAAGGTACCCGTTTGACGGGTCAGTGAAAGTTTTCAACAGCATGTATCTTGGAACTCCCCATTCGGTTTTCAACTCGTGAAACCTCGCGACTCTCCCTTCAATTCACGAGCCAAGTTTTGTCGATTCCTTATTAGTATTCGGAAGGTGACAATGTCTTTGCTTTTTGGCTGCAATTCTAGAGCTTTTACCTTGTTCAATGAAGTATCTATCGTGAATTTGATCATACACAGAGAACCTAACGGTCGCGTGGATCTCCCCACCAAGTTGAAAAGGACTCGTCCCAAATGCCGCCAGATATATGGAGACATAATCTTCTCCGTTTCGCCTCTTGTCTCCATTGGGATAGAGGATCAGTTTCCTGTAGAATCAAGATGCTTTCGATCATGGAATGTGCATGAAAAGTCTGGTTGTAAATTGACCATAATTATTCTTCGAATCTTTGAAGTGCTTCAACTTCCAATTACTGAAGCAACATATATTCTCACAACGATGTCTTTGTCTTAGAAAAAGGTTACCTTATTTTGGATAAATATACAAAACTAAAAATGATCCAAACCTCAGACTCTTCACAGTAACAGAAATTAATGCTTGTAAAGTATATAAATAATCCTCTGAAAGAAAGGCCCAAATTTGGGGCACAGCCATAGGACTACATATGATGGACAATCTCTTCAAAAGTTAATCGACCGATGTTTCTTGGCAAGCAATGTCAAACCACTGCAAATAGTTCTTTTATGCAATCGAATGTGAGAGTGCGAGGTGGCGACTAAAGAGTACAGAAACGAACCATTTATATCCTCCTGCTTCGAACTCACCCGATTCATACTTCTCCATGTTGTTCTTCTCGAACAAAGAGAAGGACTTAATCTTGAGCACAAAATGTGCTGGCGCAACATCTCTGAACCCTGTCGACATTACTGCATAAAGAAAAAACCAGAAGAAACCAATCAACCAACAACCTCTTCCTTCAATCGTGAGTGCGAATTATATCTGAGACTCCAAGTTATTCATGCAACGATTTTAAAATCCTAGAACATTGACAATCTTTTTTACCACCAGGAAAAGAGACTTATGCAGCACATGAACTATGTTGTTAATACTTGAGGGGACATACCAGGGTTGGCTTCTGTGTATACGTCGGAAGGAGTCATTTTCAAAAGTTGGAGATTTTCAACTTGACCGAAATTTGAGGGTTGATTGAATGATGGTTGTAGAGCGGATCGATAGAGATTATATATCATGACAGCTTTTTTTACTTCGTTTCCAAGATACAGTTGCTTTATTCTCTTGCTCTGCAAGTTGCTTTGTTCTGGAACCATGTCATTTTGAGATTTGAGAGGGGCAAGGGGAAGAACAGCTTGATCTTTCCAAATTCTTTGCTTTTTCCATCTTTATCAATTCACAAGATTCTTGGATTCTTGCCTGACCAGGGAAATGTGGAAAGGAGGACACTTTGTGTTTTAGTTTGTGACTTTTAAGATTTTTTTATAAAAAGTAAAAGTAAAGTTCAATGTAATAATTCAGGAAAAATTCTATGGTCTTGTATAGAAAATCACGGCAATGGTCCCATTCAATCCGTACCGTTAGATCAAGAGAGAATAAATTTCGATAATGATTTTAGCAAGATAGTAACTTTCGACTTTGCATGGGAAATGGTTCTAATTACAACAATTTCATTATTACTACTGGTAAAAGAAAATTACAATAAACAAGGACAATTATTCATTAATGGGGCTCCAAATATAGGACCATAATAAAAAGAATGTTACAAATACAATCATTGACAAGGTTATGCAGAATAAGGAAAAATTTACAACAAACTCCGGGTGCTCACTAACTTTACAAATATTAGGAATTCAACTTTACGAGACTTTTGATTTGCGATAAAGAGAATGATTAAAAACTTGCTATCTCCCAAATAGAAAGCAATTTTCAAAAGTTCAATTATGATTTTGATGTATTTGAAGAATGACTATCAAAATATAAAGCACTTTGTAAAATTCACTTTTCAAAATATTTGGGAGTAATCAAAAAGAACTTTTAGCAATAAAATGAATATCATACACAATTTTTGACACTTCTAATATCCTTCTTTCATGGTTACTAACTTGCTAGCTCCCAAATAGAAAGTGATTTTCGAAAGGTCAATTTTGACTATCTTTCAGTACAAAATGAAGTTTACTAAAAAATCAAAAGAACAAGTCATTAGTTCTTTGGTTCAACTCAACTTGCACATGATAGAAATGAAAGGAAAAATTACAAATAATGGCTTAAAGTGTCATCATTTTTTCAAAAAGAGACTTGAAATTAATATTTTTTTCAAATAAGGGTTAGAAGTGCACTCATTTTTTTATTATTTTTTTCAAAAAATGGTTTGAAATGAATCTTGTTTCAAATAAAGGCTCGAAATAGCTATGACACTTTCAAAGAGGGCCTAACTACTCAGCTGATCAAGAGCATTTTCATTATTTACCCTTTTTTTGAATTTTTCCATTTTTCTTTCCTTTTTTCCTTTTTCTTATTTTCTCTTTCTTTGCAATGCCAAGAGAGGCGAGGGTTGCCCTCATTAGATCTAGGTGAGGGTTATGGCCCTCGCTCATGGCAACAACCAGTGATAGTTGCAGGCTCTTGCCAAAAAAAAAGAAAAAAGAAATAAGAGAAAAGAGGGAAAAAATAATTTATAATTTATAATTAAAAATAACTTTGGACGAAAAATGCCCTTTGATTGGCCATAATATTTAACCGGTCAGTGATTGGTGAAATTAGATACTTATTTAAAATTATTATAGCCACTTCAAGCCCATTTTAAACACTAACATGGTCATATCGGGTTTTAATTTGAAATAAAGATCATTTTGGATTTTTATATAAGAAAATGAGGATATTTTAAATTGTTATTTGAAATTTTCCCTAAATGAAATGATTTCGTTAATAAGCATTTTATAAGTCATTTTTAATGTGCCGTGTTTCTCATTTTGCGTTTAGCTGGTGCATAGAAAGATGGGAAAATTTCAATTAAAGGCCCAAAATGGAACCGTTTTTTCAAAAAATGACCCAAAATGGACATTATCTCAAACAAGAACCTAAAGTGACCAACTTAGTTTCAAATAAGGGCCTCAACTTAAAAGTCAATCAAATTTTATTTACATCTAGGGGTATTTTCGTCTAAAGACTTTTTTCTCCTTCTTTTCTTAATTTATTTTCTCCTTCTCTTTCCTTTCTTCATCATCATTGAGCCTTCACCTTTTTCACTCTTTAGATCGCGTTCTCCAAAGTCCATCTCTATCTTCCTTGCCAAATTAGCCATCAACACCCTCAACCTCATTTGTCATTGCCCTCAACAACAATTCTAGTACCTTTGTTGAAAGATGGAGGTCAATCCAAGCCCTAGATTGAGCACGAGTGGACCAAGATGTGACGCTCAGCTTGATTCAATCCCCACATCTTGTGGTTGTCGTTAAGCATGAAGCATGATGAGATGTAAGCCATTAGCTTGCTACCCCCGTTGTCATCGATGCTTGAATTCAAATCGGTGCTCACGCAAGCTATGATCGATCTTAGCAAGGAAAGCCGGATTGAAGTGTCTAAGCCAAATTTATTAGAGGTTTTTGAGGAATCTCTGTGATACTCATGTGCATTGATTTGTTTAGTGAAATACATGGTTTTGGGAATTTTTGAGCAATTTTACACTTTTTTCATCTTGTTATTCTCTCTCAAATCTATTTAGATAATATTTCAGAGTCAAAGAAGCAAATTTATTTGAACATGTGTAGACCAAAGTCATTTGTTTTTTAGATTGAGTGTTGTCTGATTCAAATTGCCACCAAAGGCGAGTATTTTCAATCACGGGTCAAAATGATTCAACAACTTTTGAAAATAACCAGCATGCATGACACAATTGGACTCTCTCAAGAAGCCACATATTTCACCTCAATGCAAACTATGTCTATGAATGTTATGAATAATCCAACCTGGACCCAATAAAACATTCCCAAGAAGTTATGAGTGAAAGTTATTGTGGCATAGGCAATTTCATTGACGGGGAGAGCATAAAATTGTTACTTTAATTGCCATAATAAGTTTTTACAAGCAAATTGAATAAAAACAAAACCCACTTATGGATATTACTTGATTCTCAAGTTCATTATCGTCATTGGAAAAGGTGAGTGGTGGCGAATAACTTAAAAACCGGCTCATGTCGAATTCAATGAGTTCTTGGGTGAGGATGCAAAATTGCATAATGTAGAGCAAGCGCTTTGAAGTTTGCTGATGGGGAGGCTGTAGAATTGAAGCACACAATTTGCAGTTTTGCAAAACTGCATAACTTCTCGAATATCTTTTTGTTTTCTTGTTTTTCTAAATTTTTTCAAATTGTTTTGCACCTGTGCAAGTTCGTGCGTCAGGAGTCTGATGCATTTGTCAAGAAGGAGGTGAGCAAGATGAAAAAAGAAAGAAAACAAAAAGTATAAAGAAAAAAAAATCTTTAGATGAAAATACCCCTACCGCAAATAAGAATTGACTGGTTTCCAGGTTGAAATCCTTATTCGAGACTAAATCAATTACTTCAAGCCCTTATTTGATATAATGTACACTTTAGGGTTTTTTTTTAGAAAATAGTTCCACTTCAGGCCCTTTTAAGTGAAATTTTCCCTAGAAAGATGTAAACATTTTCTTGCTCAATATGGTCACCTTGACAATCGGCTCAGCACAGGTTTGAAAGAAGAAGAAGAAAAAGAAGAAGAAGAAGAAGAGGAGAAATTTAAGCCTCTCGCCGTGCTTTTTACCATGAATTTCTATTACCGTACTATTGAATTTGCCCCTTTTATTTTAACAGCAGTTATTTCCACTCAATTTTTTTTCGCCGGTCAAACCTTAAGACCAATTCACACTTTTCCGCGTTACCGTGATCTGCAAGAGTGGACCCAAATTTATTATAAAAAAAAAAAGGAAACAAAACAATTAAAAAATAATAATAAGAAACTTCTCTCTTAGTCCCAAAATAAAATAAGAAAAAAATAAAAAAGGAAAAAATATAAAATACGAAATTCCTTGCAAACTCCAATTTTTTTTTCTTTTTTTAAAATCAAACCTTTCGCCTCTTCACCCACTTTCCATCGCCGAAGCCGAGCTCCCTAGGAAAACCGAACCTTCAAGGCTTCAATCCAAACCGTAAAATCGCTTCGTCATCCGCGATCTCCCCGTCTCCGCCCGATCCCGCGCGCCGATTCGACTCCGCCCTGCATTCCCCGCCCGGTCGCCCCGCCTCCTCCGATTTCGCCGACGCCCGGAAAACCCTAGGCGCCCCCGCCCCGCCCCCGCCCCCACCTTCGATCGCCGGGAGATGGACGATTCCTGCGCCGTGTGCGCCGAGGCGCTGGAGTGGGTGGCCTACGGTGCCTGCGGCCACCGCGAGGTCTGCTCCACCTGCGTCGCCCGCCTCCGCTTCATCTGCGACGACCGGCGGTGCTGCATCTGCAAGGCCGACTGCGACGTCGTCTTCGTCACCAAGGTGAGGGGGCCTCGGGAGAATGACGATGATCCCGGTCTGTGGATCGAAGTGAGGAATTGGATTTTTGGTGGTCATGTTGGGCATCTTTTTTTTTTTTTTTTGGCGTTAGTATGATTGTATGTGGTTAGCCAGTGTGATCCTTATGTGGAGCTGAGTCTGTAATGCGTCGGCGTGGGCGCCACTCGGATCAATGATGATGATGATGCACCGCTGCAGGGTTGTGCGATAAGTTCACGACCCGTGACTTTAGTCGAAATTGATCGGCTTGTGATAGTGTCGGGAAAGTCCTATGATATGCTTTTGCCCTCGCTTAGGCTAATTATGCGATTCGGCTTACTTTGGGTTGATCGTAAAGACAAAACGTGATCTTTGATTGGCTATGGTTTCGTGTCACCTGCATTCCTCTAAAGGCGTGAATTCTGCGGAGTTGAAATTCTCTCTGTAATCGATTGAGAGACTTCATTGGCTATGGTGTTCTTATTAGTATAGAGCCGGATGGATACTGCTCACGAACAAGTTTAACTTAGCTAAACGGCTAGATATATGCTGCACGACAATGAGATACCTTCTAATTCACATAGTTCCAGACTTCAGTTGGAGGTTCTATCGCTAGATGCTTATTCTTTTTGGTGTGAAGTCCTAATTAATCTGCTGGGGTATTATCTGATTTTCGATAATCTGTATCACATCTTATATGAATTGTTAGATCAATTGCAATGGATTCCCATAAGATCTGCTGATTTTTGCAAATTGATATGCTGATATTTGATAAGAGTTCTTTGATTTTAGATTTGACTTTGGTCGTTAGAACTTGCTATTTTCCAAATTTGTGCCTTCACTATTTCAGTTTGCCATAGCAGTGATATCCTCTTCCTGGTTCAGGGTCTTGTTAGTCAATTTGATTACTCCATTTTCAATAGTCCTTATGCTGCTGCTGTTTCCAGGCTTTAGGAGATTATACGAGGACACTCAATGATTTTTCAGTACTGCCTTCTGAACCAAAAGAAGGTCGTGTTGGGTCATATTGGTTCCATGAAGATACCCAGGCATTTTTTGATGACGTTGACCATTATAGGATGGTCAAGGCAATGTGCAAGCTTTCATGTAGCATTTGTGATAAATTGGAGGAGAAAACCAATGATGCCTCTAAACGTCGGGGGAGGTTTAGGAATATCGAACAGCTGAAGGGTCATTTGTTTCATCAGCATAAAGTACTCATGTGCAGCTTGTGCTTGGAAGGGCGGAAGGTGTGGATATTAGTGGAATCTAACATGATACGAATATATTCTAGATGGAATTCTTACCATAGGGCTTGCCTCCTCGACTTTGTTTGTGCTTGATGTTCCATTGATTTTTGGTGATGCAGGTATTCATTTGTGAGCAGAAATTATATACTCGCTCACAGTTGAATCAGCATATAAACACAGGAGATTCTGAGGTGGATGGAAGTGAGAGTGAAAGAGGTGGCTTTACAGGTCATCCTATGTGTGAGTTCTGCAGAACACCTTTTTATGGGGATAATGAACTGTACACTCATATGTCGACAGAACACTATACGTGTTTTATTTGCCAAAGGTAAAATTTTGCGGTATTACTAAGACATATGGTACCATTTGAAATTCCAAATCTTTAGGAGTGCTGATCTGTACTGCTGATCTGCAGGCAGCACCCAGGACAATATGAATACTTTAAGGACTATGATGATTTAGAAGTAAGATATCAATGTTCATATATCTTACCTACAGTCTCACACTCTTTTTGGCCAAGGAACATCTCTTACATTTATGTATTATTGAAACTTGTTTCTCACAGATTCACTTCCGTCAAGAGCACTTCCTGTGTGAGGATGAGGCTTGCCTTGCCAAAAAGTTTATTGTCTTTCAATCTGACGGAGAAATGAAGGTCTGTGATCACGGCTTTTGAAATAGTCTGAAATGGACACTTGTTAGATGTTTTAAATGTTAGATTAAGAAAATAATTGCAATCGTTTGTGTTTTGGTTAGTCATCATTCATATATTATATATGCTTGGCAGTCCCTATAAAGTTTTGTGTATCTGATTATTTCAGCGGCATAATACCTTGGAACATGGTGGTCGTATGTCTCGTTCTAAGCGGAATGCTGCACTCCAGGTATATATAATTTATTGATTTGAGTAATTCTGAGGGAAGATTATCGTGTGTCCTAATGTTTTGCAGTTAGTGACCCTACTGATGATCACTTGTTATTTTGAATATGCGTATTGGCATGTCGACTCTGTGTTATATATCCTTGGCATTCTTCCCTTTCTTGATGCTTTGGCGAAATGTTGTTCTACTTCTAGATACCCACCAGTTTTCGATACCATCGGGGTAATGAACAAGATCGTCGCCGTGGAAGGGGTAGGACATTTCATCGTGATTTTGCTGAAGAGCAGATTTCAATGGCCATTCAAGCCAGTCTAGATTCTGCAAACTTTGATCGCCCTCCGCCTGATCCATCCTTATCGATCAATGCACATAGAAGTACTGATCCTGGAGATTTGGATGATATAGATCAAATAGTCCAGCCGTTTGAGTCTTTGAACGCAACTGATTCTGAACCTTCTTCAAGATATCTCCAAGCTTTGGGGCAAAATTCTCGGAGTGGACCTCTACAAGAAACTGCCTTTCCTCCTCTCCCCATGGCTGCAAACTCCAGTCAACAAGCAAACAAACAGGACACAGAAGGTTTGCCAAAAAACACAATGGCTGCTCGTCTTCGACGCAAGAATGTTACAAGTCGAGCTCAGGCTTGGCCAGCTGCAAGTCGTTCCTCACTCCCATCAACTTCT
This sequence comes from Eucalyptus grandis, assembly GCF_016545825.1. Lineage (NCBI taxonomy): Eukaryota > Viridiplantae > Streptophyta > Magnoliopsida > Myrtales > Myrtaceae > Eucalyptus > Eucalyptus grandis. The sequence goes on along the minus strand of NC_052622.1, from coordinate 6,572,876 downwards.
TCATCTGCACATGCAGCAAATGTTGCATCTGTGGCAACCCCAAGTATGAGTAATGGACCTACTTTATCAAGCTATGCTAGTTTGGCTAAGGGTCAGAGTCGGGCAGCTACAGCTCATGCAGTTATGTCAGTTGGCTCTTCCAAGCATGCTGAAAGCAGTAGCACCAATAAGATGACCCATTCTTCATCAGCACCTAATCTTGCTGCAAGGGCATCTATGGAGCCTTCAGAATTCCCGCCGGTCTCTGCTAGCCAGGTGCGCAAAATGGCTCCCACGAGCCAGGTTTTGCCAAAGGTGGAAGATGTCCATTCTGCCAACAGATCGCTGGTAGAAAAGATACGGGCTGCTTTAGATGGTGACCAAGAGAAGTTCACTGTTTTCAAAGAGATTTCTGCTCACTATCGTCAGGGTTCAATTGACACAGAAATATACCTTGATTATGTGCAGAATTTTGGATTGTCACATTTGATTCTTGATTTGGCTAGACTATGCCCTGACATTGAGAAACAAAGAGAACTTATTGAAGCACATAATGCTAGAATGCGAAGGAGTGGTGTTGGGGAAAGTGGTTGGAGTCGGGACATCTTAGGGAATGGTGGTGGTAACAGGAAAGGTAAGGGTAAGTCTACTGGTGCTGTTGATGGCAACCGGAAGAATAAGTTGGCAGATAGCATTATGAGCACTGTTCAGGAGATGCAGTCAAAGTACAAGCCGCCAGAAGAAGAGGTGGAGGTTTTATTGAAGGATGGATACCGATCTGTCAATGGGAAATCAAAAGTAGTGACCAATGGTGATAAGCAATTATCACTGAGTTCTAGTAATAAAACAAAATCGGAGGCATCTGCTGGGGGTGGTGGAACTGGTAACAGTGTTGGTGATGGAGGTGGAGGGGGTAAGCAACGGAAGAAAATGTCTAAATTTCACAGAGTTCGTTTGGGGGAGGACTCAAAGGCTGCAATTCTAGACCTGAAGAATTCTGATTCCGATCCTGATCCAGTGGATAACAGATCAAAAGGCAGGGAAGATCCTAATGGTGCATTGCCTGTGCGTGGGGTTTGGAAGAACGGCGGTGGTCAGAAGCTCTTCTCTTAGAAGCACTAAGTGGTTCTGCTATAGGAGTATGGACTATGAAGCTCTTTGGGGATTCCAGAGATTATGACTGAACTCGAGACATGTGAAAATGTCTACTTCTCTGAGCTCATCTTGTGTGTAAGCACCATTTAGGTGCTCAGCAAACTATCCTTTGGCATCAAGGCTGATGGCTGAAGGCATGATGGTCGATACTTGGCCATTTTTTATGCACATGGGTTGCCTGGTCCACAGCAAGGTGTGGTATACACAAAGGTCACTTTTCATATGAGAATTACAGCGCTAGGCTCGTTGATTGTAGTTTGGTTTAGTTTTTGTTTCCGGTGCAATGGCCCTCTGGCGTTATACTTCTTTTGTTAAAATATTTTGCGCCCCTCATCAGCCGCTTCTTTAATTGCTGTTGATTTGGGTGTTGTTGACAAACTATATATAAATGTCCGGTTTTGGTTGAAATACAGAGTTGTGCGACATTACCTTTATAACTGATTCGACAATGTTTGTCCAGAGCATTGGCTTAATTTTTGCTGAAATGTTGGTTGTGGATTCTCTCTCTTGCCAACCTAAGTGTTGACACTTAAATTTTGACGACCCGATCATTCATTTATTGCATTTGCATTGGATTGTGACATATGGGTTTAAATTGATAGTTCTGAGCTTTAATTTGACGAGTTGGATTAGGGCCACGGGGAGAGCAAATTGGCTCAAGCTCAATGACCAAAAATTGACTTATGAAAAATGGCAATTTGATATTTTCGGAAAAGATTCATATGGAGGATGTTTTATTCTTTGAGCAATATATCTTTGTTTTGAAACAAGAATGAATATCTCCACGAAATATTTTGGTCGGCATCTTCACATACCCATGATCAGAAAGGAAGGTGGGTTAATGTATGGGATTAGTCAATAGAAAGAAGAAATATTCGGTTGAAGAAGAAAAGGAAGAATACATATTCGTCCAAGGAAAAAATCCGCAATTAGAAGAAAACAAAATCGTGTCCTCGGCCGCGCCATGTGATTTCTTTCTTTGATGGGCATTGTTACTTTGCATATAAAAGGGGGGCTACACAAGTTAGAGGAGGCGGTGGCACATCATGAGAGCACGTCGGCTCATGAGGGAAGAGAGGAGGAGAAAACTAGGTCAAAGGTCAACAAAGAAGCTGATCTCCTTCCTGGGCAAGTCGTGTCCTTTGCCTAAAATTCTGGACGCTTTCCGCAGCTTCCCCGACGCCCCCATCCGTAGTTCGGCGCAGCAAGCATCTCGGGCACCTTGAAAGAGGGAGCCCAACGACGTCCAGCGACTCGCGCCGCTACTTAGCCACGTTTCCGACAATGCCAACCACGACCAAGCCGTTGTCCCGTTGGTCCGAGCTGCTGTCCAATGTGTCCATGACGTCTCCTACTCTTCACTTGCTATGCTGCCGAGCCCAGCCACAACCCTGACGACGAGTTGTGGTGCTGATCATCGGTTTCCCACAAGCGGCTAAGACTGTTAGAGCATCCGAAAGTTGCCGCGTGTTATTCAAGCGTCCGTTGCTACCCTCATCACGTCCAAAACTCCTGGTGTTTGTGGAGTCTCCAGTGAATTGCTCTTAACAGTTTTTAATCCCAACCTTGTGCACATCACCAAGAATTGTCTCATTGTGCTAAGAAGCATCAACGCAAATTGCTATCCGCAAGCCTCGCCGGCCTGCGCCACTCGTCTAACAGCCCTTGGTGTTGTAGCACCACCTCTTCACCATGTCGAGTCTCAGCTGTGAGCCACCACCGGTCATCCGTTAAGAGGATTCCATTTGCTTCAAATTTGGCAATATTATTTACGGAATTAGGTAATTATCTTATCTAAATTTGATTTGTGTATTTTATTGCCTAATTTATGCTTTTCAATATTTTATGTGCATATTTGAATGATAGGTTTTTTAATAAAATTGACATTTTGATTTTTAGGGCTTAAGATCAATTTATTGATTTTATTAGCAAAATAATCAAGATGATTAGATATTGTTTCCTAATTCGAACAATGGATGATATCTTTGATGACTATGACTATGAATGATTTGGTGTTTATCTTGCCTTAATTGCATTATTTATTCCAAAAAATACAAAAAAAAGATTGCATTTGCATATCATGTAGATTACAATTGATTTCCTAGATCGAATTGCATCATAGAATAGTTAGATAAATTTCTAATTATATTAGAATGCATGTTTAGATATATCTAGGTTAGATAATATCTTGGAATTAATTGCATGTCGAGATAAATTTCTAAGTTAATATAGGATTTAGATTAGTCTATTTCCTAACTTAAAATAGCTCACTTCAATTAGATTTTTATTGTTAGTAATTTTTAACTATGAATTTTTATAAAAAAAAAAATACAAAAATATCATGCACATGTTATATAGAATTAGGTTCATGTCATTTAATAATTGTTGCTAGATCCATTTGATTAGAAATTGTCCGTTATTAGAATTAAGCCATTTACTTAAATTGCAAGACATATAACTTAGATTTCATTAAACGAGAGAAAATCCAAAAAATTTAAGTAACTACGTGTTAATTAGAAATTACATATAGGGTTGTTAATATGAATTTTGACCTAACATATACTTTCATTGCTACGAAATAAGTCCTGTAATTTGTTAAATTGGTGGATTGTGCACTCCATCACCTCATATGTTTGAAAAGTTAATTAAAATCAATCTAGATTACCTATAAAGATATTTTTCTTGAAAATAAAAAAGTACCGAAAGGGCATTAGCTTTTCCCATTACTTTATTTGGATTTTTAATCGACCCATTAAAAAATGCTAAATACTCGAACTCGAACTTAAGTTGTGAATTGTCCGAGATAAGTTTAGGCTTACCAGTCCATTAGCCAAACCTTGTACTTAAGGCAATGTATGAGCGCCGCTATTTGTGATAATTTGGTACAGCCTGCATTTTTGTCGAAGCTGCATAAAATGCCAAAATTTTTATACATAAACTGTATATTTAAATCTCTGGCTCTATCTCAATCTTGAGTACAAGCTCAACTTGCTTTTGACTTTATATTCAATGATCGAGCCTAGTCCAGCTCAAAAAGACATGACCCTCTACATTGAGTTTAACCCGAATATTCAATATCATACAAGAGCCAGTGGCTAAATGTTAGGAAACATGTCAAAAGATAACTCTTGCCATTAGAAAAGTCAGAAACCGTGGGATGTAGTGATCGTTCTCAAGTGTTTCTAGGAGAAAACATCATCTGAAGGTTAAGAAAACTACGCAGAACATTTTTCCGCTGAACAAAGGCACTCCCAAGGCATGAGCATGTCAATTAGAAAAAGAGACTGACTGCCCGACGACTTCACTCTGAATACTCAGAAAAAATGCAATTGAAAGCAGTGCGAACATGCAAGAAGAGAAAGAACGTAAACAATTACTTGTGTATATTGAGGCTTGAGCAGAGATTGAGTGAGCCTCACAAAGGCAAAAAAGGAAATTACACCAAATAGACATTGAATATCTAGCAATGCAACATGTGGTGTACAATGTAATTTAAATGAATTGACACATTTCAAGTTCACAAGATGCCGTTATCCACACATCTACATTATTTGCGAGCCAAAGGTTTTCTCACTACTGTAACACATGTACAGAAATCCGTCCTCGTCCTTATATGATTCATATACAGAGTCCATCAAACTGGCTGCAGCAAACAATCAAAAGAAGTGGCGATAAATGCAAAGCTTCCACGCCTTTCATTCATATAGTTAAAAAATCGAAAAGGCAAAATTTACCTGTCTGCGGCAGTGTGTTCTTTACAAAGACGAACAGAGCTTTTCCAGGAGGCACGCGAAGCCTGCTGCTCAAGATGTAGATGAACTGTCCGACGGACATGTCTCGAGGAACCAAAAATCTGTCAAAGCAAAAACAAAGCACTGCAGTTAAGGACAAAGCTGCATTAGTTTTGATGTCCTCTCTCACTGCTGCGCTTGGAGTGCTGGTTAATGTGGTAATGGACAATACATCGCCACTTTTCCCTAATATTTTTCATCAGAACACGCCAACAACCATCACAACAATACTCGTTAAATGGTTTTGCTCATCAACTGGGTCGACAAGAAGCTTTAAAGAACATGACTTTTTCAACAGCAGCTCTCATTTCTCAAAGGACGCAGCGAGCACTGAAGTTGATAGATACAAGAGACGCTCAAGATAGCTGCCAAGACCATTTGTCATCCGAGACAGCGGCTATCCTGTTTGCACATCCCATTGGGGGCCTCGAATGTCCACATAACAAGTACCCATCTACGCCACAACTTAACGTAGCAAACCCTCGGTGCATACAGGAAGAAACCGTACTATTTCGCACAAGCCAGAAAGAACCACAGAGCTTGATAATTACAATCAACAGCAAGAACGCAAGAGTGGGCTAACGAAACATTCATAGCTTCCGCTTGTACATCGCGGGCACACTGCTCGAGTGATGCTAATGTAAAGCAAAACTACCCTTTTCGACTTACTTCTTTTTCTCCATGTCAGGAAGTTTCGTTCTCGAATATCTCTCCACAACTACCTGCAAGGAATCGGTGGATCGCGTCAAGCAAACAGCTCCGCTCAAAAAGGCTAAAGAAAAAACAAAACATCATGCGCCGAAAACGAACAGAACACCTTCTATGGACAAAACAAAATGCCAGAATCGTTGGGGCAACACAATCAGAAACCAGACCCACATCCCAATATCACCGCTGTCGGGCTAATAAGGGGGAAAGGGAAAACGGGGAAAGGGGGGGATTTTGAGGAGGAGAAGATGTTGGAGGGGACTACTCACGGGGACGCGGTTGGGGTACTTGGCGATGATGTCGCGCGACTCGTCCAACCTTTCCTCTGTCAGTGGCAGCAGAAGGAAGAAATTGGGGTGGATTAGTCTCGAGCATTTCGATCGAACATACGACAGAGTGCGTAGAATCGATCGATCGAGAGAGAGATAGAAGGTACGAACCGAATGTGAACTCGTCCTTGAAGGAGGTCATCTTCCCGATCCTCTGCGCAGAAACTAGAGAGAGAGAGAGATAGGTAGGGAGAAGGAAGAAGAGTCTGGAAAGGTGGGAAGGAAGTAGAATGGATACGGCAACTTAAATTCGATTGGTCCACGGTATTAAGTTAAGACTATTAACCATATTAGAAACTCTATATATCCATCTTAAGAAGCAATCAAGGACAGCAAGGCGGGGATAGCTCAGTCGGGAGAGCGTCAGACTGAAGATCTGAAGGTCGCGTGTTCGATCCACGCTCACCGCATTTTCCCCCCTCTTTCTCATTTTAATTTTTTCGCTCTTCTTTTTCCCTTCTTCTTTCTTATTTTTTTTTTTAAAATTATATAAATATATATTTATATTTATTTTTTTAACCCTTCTTCTTCTTCCTTTTCGGGGCACGGCAAAAACCTCTCATGAACCTCACGAAGCGCGCGCACACCAGCAGCTCCGCGAGCACGAGCGGCGAGCACCACGGCAAGAGCCAGAGCTCCGCATTTCGCAGCGCAAATGGCGGACCCCGTAGAGCACCAGCACCAGCAGCACCAGCAGCACCAGCTTCAGCAGCAGCGGCGGCGCGGATGGCGGATTCAGGGCGGGCAGTACCTCGGGGAAATCTCCGCTCTCTGCTTCCTCCACCTCCCTCCTCCCTCCCCTCTCCCTCTCCTCCTCGCCGGTACTCTCTCTCTCTTCTGGACTCGACTCGGAATCGCGAGACCGACCGGCGTGCTCCTTCCGTTTCCCGTCTGCAGGTTCCGGCTCGCAGGTGTCGCTGTTCGACCTGGCGTCCGGGGCCATGGTGCGGACGTTCTACGTCTTCCGGGGGATCCGCGTACACGGTATCGTCCTCGGCGGCGCCGATTTCCCCGGCGGATCGTCCTCGTCTTCTTCGACGCTCGATTACGTCATCGCCGTGTACGGTGAGAGGAGAGTGAAGCTGTTCCGCCTGTCCGTGCGGCTCGGAAGGGGAGCTGGCGAGGGGAGCGGAACTGTGCTGTCCGCGGATTTGGAGCTGGTTTCCGCGGCGCCGAGGTTGAGCCACTGGGTTATGGATGTTCGCTTCTTGAAGGTGAGAGGCTTCGGCCGTCTTCTTGGTTCGGGACAAATCTACTGTTCGAGCTTTGATTGTTTTTGTTTTTTTTTTTCGCGGTGTTTTGATTGAGTCGAGAATTTCGGTTAGTAGGAGAATGGAACTTCTGAGGATGAGCTGCAGAGGTGTCTTACCGTTGCTATAGGATGCAGTGACAACTCCATACGCCTTTGGGACGTCGATAAATGTAGCTTTGTTCTTGCAGTTTCTTCCCTGGTTAGTCATCGATTTTTATCGCTCTTTTCCGCTCTTCAAATTGTATTATAGTAGTATGAGGGTATTGCAGTTTCGTTAGTTGATACAGTGACAACTCTGTATACCTATTTATTCTTCTTCTTTTTTTTCTTTTTTTTTCCGGATATATAATCTGCAAGCCACGTCCCCTTGTCCCAATTCCCTGCAAAAACAAAAATCAATATAAAAGGGAAAAAGATTTGATAGTTTCCTCTTTTTTTAACTTTGGGTTGATTGTAAATGCAGAGAGATGCCTTCTGTACTCCATGCGGTTGTGGGGTGACAATCTTCAAGATCTCCAAGTTGCATCTGGAACAATTTACAATGAGGTGGCGAATCATTCAATCTTTATATATTGTGAATTTGTATTGCACACGTTCTGATTTCAGTCCTTTTTGTGAACATGTGATCATTTTACCCCTTTAACATTTGAGATTTAGTGTGAAACTCGACTTTTCTGCATCAGTTCTCCTTGTTCAATTGTTGCAAGGGGTGCATCTTTTCTTGCCCGTGAATTTCTTTTTTTCATGTCATTCTTTGATTTGTTCCTTTTGAAATATTTAAATTAGAAAATGGCTTTCTTTGATTATCTGGTATTTGCTCCTGAAATTTTACTAAAAGTCTGAGTCGGACAGTTTTGCTAGCTATTGCCCTGCATCTTTTTTGCTTCTGGGTGAAACTTAAGCAAATTGCATGAATGTATTGGACAGATTTTGATCTGGAAAGTGGTTCCCAATCATGATGCTCCATCTTCAAATGAGCTCACAGAAGAAGGCCTGACAAACTCTTGTGCTGGCAACAGTCTCCTCCACGAATGTCTTCGCTATGAAGCCTATCACATCTGTAGACTTGTTGGTCATGAAGGTTCAATATTTAGAATTGCATGGTCCTCTGATGGCTCCAAACTCGTCTCTGTATCTGATGATCGTAGGTTGATCTTTTAAACCCTGCAGCGCCAGTGTAATTTTTCCAAATGGCTTTCACGATGGAAAAATTGCTGATTCACTTTTCTTATTCATGCAGTGCACGTATTTGGGAAGTTCATTGCAAGGTGCAATATTCTGAAGATGCGGGGGAGGTTGGATTGCTTTTTGGACACAGTGCTCGAGTTTGGGATTGCTATATATCTGATAATGTAAGATTCGTTAACAGAGTGATATAAGACCGCTGAGAAGGCAATGGCATGGAAATATTTCGACAATGCCAATTATCTATTTTAAGCTGTGTGTAAGTGTTCTTTTGAGTTGAGTGACATTGATGTTCCTGTTGTTATTTGCCTGTGGAATGCTACTTTGACAAGAGCTATAAAGTAGTTGCTTTGGACTTTTAGTTGCTGCGATGGTTTATACGCAAGTTGGTGTAACATGAGCCATATTGGATTCATCAAATGCAAATGGAAGGCTCTTTTGTGTTTAATGAACTGGACCTTCATTCCTGGAGAACTAGTAATTTAAAAATTTAATCTTGGGCAATAATGTAAACTAAACGGTTGTTGTATTTCTTTTTGCTTGTGTGTCTGAAGTTGTCTCTCACATTGTATTTTTTTTACTAGCATTTTGGAACATGTTTTTCTTTCCTAAATAAATTAGTCGTCGGGCTGGTTCTTATGAAAAAGCCTTGAACTTGCATTGAAGTATAAAAAAGGCACAATAGGAACCGCATTGTAAGATCAAAGTAAAGCAATTGGTACTAGAGATTTGGTATTTGGTATAGATTAGTTCAAATGTCACCCCATAGGCATTTCATGTATTTTGTTTCATATTCAAATACTGAGAGTGCTCACTCGATGTTATGACCATCTTTTTAAGAGTTTCCGTGGAATTAAGTCCTCATTATTCTTATGGGCGTCTTTTCTGAGTGATGTGACTAACTTTTATTTCTTGTGATTTTACTTAGTTGATTGTTACTGCTGGCGAGGATTGCTCATGTCGTGTGTGGGGACTGGATGGACAACAGCATGATGTCATCAAAGAGCATATGTAAGTTATTAGAGTTGTTTTCTTTTTTCCATTGATGTTGATTCAAATGCACACCACATGTGATGGTGGTGCTTGCCCTTTTTCAATTTTAGAGAAGATTTCACTGTGTACATTGTTGACACCTTGCTTGCGAAGGAGAATGCTAGGAAGCTGGCATAAAGCAAATCTAAATTCTCAACCCCCATTGGATTTTTTGTGCCTTCATTTTTGGATAATGCTGCCTCTAGGATTTATTTGTTTCATTGAAAAAACAAATTCCAATTGTCTGCATCCCAATGAATTATTTATTTTATAATTTTCTTTTTTGGTAGAAGTATATATTTTCAGTCTATGACTGTCCTCAATGAATATCATTGGTATCAATACAATGATGAGTTGCTATTGGCATGCCACTATTGTGTTTCAGTGGAAGGGGTATATGGCGGTGTCTCTATGATCCATGGTCTTCACTCCTTGTCACTGGTGGTTTTGACTCTGCAATTAAAGTGCATAAACTGGATGCTTCTTTAGCTGAGGCTTCCGCAAAACAGTCCAACATAAAAGACTTGAGTGACGGAACTGAGCTATTTACTTCACATCTTCCGAATTCATCAGGTCATAGCGGACACATGGACAGGTAATGTTAGCTTACTTTAGATTTGAAAAATCTAGATTCCGTTGTACTGAAAAATAGGAAAAGACTAAATATCTTGATGTTGAATCATGTTGTTAAATGGGAAGTACTCAATAATGGTGGATGCATCCCCCCCCCAAAAAAAAAAAAAAAAAAAAAACTTCATGCATTTCTTCAAGGTCCAGGAAAGAAAAGGAACTTGCTTTAGCTGGCCAACTGTCAAGAAATGATATGATTGAAGATTATTCTCCTGGGGTTTCTAGTGAATCTGTTGTGATGCCATTGCTTCGTCACATTGATGAGCAGGGTAAATGAGCTGTGACTTGAGAGTGAATTAAGATTTGACGTGGACATTTTTCTGTGTTTGAAATGGCATTTAAGAAGTTCATATTTCTTTTTCTGTCGGTATTTTCACTTTATTTTATCATTTCCTTATTTCCTGCACTGTTGTTGGTTTTGTTAGAAAGTCTAACCTAAATGATCAAGTAATTAGGTGGAGGGAGACCCAATGTATATAAAGGCATATTAACCTAATGGACAAGTGATGTGGGATATTTTAACTCCCTTTTCGCATTCAAACGAGACTTAAGACGTTCTTGGAAATGACAAATAGGGAGCCTCACAATGGAAATGAATCTGATGCGACAGACCTTAAGTAACATGTTAGAAAGTCCAATGTAAAAGCTTAAGCTATGAGGTGGAGAAAGATCACATGTATAGAAAGATCATATAAGCTGCGTAGACAAGTAATGTGCGATGCTTTAACAGATTTTTCATGACTTGTTGCAGCAAAAGTGAGTATGTCCGATGCTTGAGCTTCTCATGTGAAGATGTGATGTATATTGCCACTAATCACGGTTATCTCTATCATGCTAAATTATGCAATGATGGCGATCTAAGGTGGACTGAACTTGCTCAAGTAAGTAATGAGGTGCAAGTTATTTGTATGGAACTGTTGCCCTCAAATCCATATGATCCTCGGATTGATGCTGATGATTGGGTTGCTGTTGGAGACGGTAAAGGATGGACAACAGTTGTCAGAGTTGTGAAGAATTCTGATTCTCCTAAAGTGAGCACCAGCTTCTCTTGGGCAGCTGAAATGGATCGACAGCTCTTGGGAATCCATTGGTGCAAATCACTAGGACATAGGTAAACTCTCTTCTTGAACATTGCAACATGTCGATGAACTGCTGATAATTAAATTCTCAAAGGAATGACCAAACATTGTTGGAACCTCATCATAAGTTAGTATTAATTCATTGTATAACTTCCTTGTGGCCAACACTGTAGAGGAAAACATGAGTTTGGTTGTAGGGGATGAACGAGGAGAAAGGGACTGGCCTGGTAACACAACAAGTAGACCTTGTTTGTTTAGGAAAGAAATGCTTTCATCAAAACCTTGTTAGGCAGGTCGCTTTGGGGTATTGGGAACAAAAGGAAATGCTTAATGTAGGAGAACTATTGTTGTAATTGTAAGGGCGTTAAAGTCTGAGGATAGCAATGTATCTGATGGTTTTTACTTATGGAAGTGGAGTGGACTCAGGATCTGGTATGTTTTTCCCTGGCACACTTAATTTGAAGTGCACTATGGTGATCCTAAGGGTTTTGTGTCATATCAATGTAGTAAAAGCTTGAAGTCAAGTTTCTGAAACTATTGTCTACTGATGTGCACAAGAGCTTTCTAGTCTCTGAAAAGCTAGCCTTTGCTATTTGTTTGTTGCTCAAATTTATGGTGTTTGTTTTTTTCTAGGTCCTTATAATCATCTTTGGTTTCCATACTTCTAGGTTCATTTTCACTGCTGACCCTAGAGGAGCCTTGAAACTTTGGAGATTCTTCGAGGTTTCACAATCTAGTTCTCTTTATCCAGAAAACAGTCCACAGATTTCCTTGATTGCAGAGTTCAAATCAGATTTGGGTGCTCGAATTATGTGCTTGGATGTGGCATTTGAGAGCGAGGTATATGCTTGTGATCATTGTTATCACACTTCCTTTTTGGCATTATCAACTGTAAGAAAACCTATAATAAAATGTATCTATAAGAAAGCTAAATGTTTGTTATACTATAAAGGAGATACAAATGCTAAATTCTTGAAAACAGTGTTATTTTGTTTGTCGTAACTCACATTATCTGTTGCACTATATTGACCACATCTTGAGGTTAACATTTAAGATATCATGGATGCCCATTTCAACGGTCACAGGTTAGAAAAATCCTTTTGTAGCAAGTGCATGATTATCTACTGTGTCCAACCTTGGCCATTGCTGATAGCCATTGGGGCTATGAAAAAAAGGAAAATCATCTCCCTTCCAACATAGCCAGCGATCTTCATTTTATCAATTTTCCAAAACATGTAATTTCTGCACCAAATATTTGATTAAACACTACTTTTAGGAAACCCAACCTTATTATCAACAAGTCTGTGTTGTGCAGGGTCCAGATGGACCTGATCATCTTGCTTGATGTTGCAGCTGCTGATCTGTGGGGATCTACGGGGTAATCTGGTTCTGTTCCCTTTATTGAAGGACCTGTTGCTGGATACCTTTGTCGTGTCAGCAGCTAAAATCTCTCCAGTAAACCATTTTAAAGGAGCCCATGGCATCTCAGCAGTTTCCAGCATTTCAGTGGCTCACATGAGTTTCAATCACATTGAATTACGTTCTGTAAGACCTTTACTATGTGCATCTCTCTTGAGGCAAACATGTTTAAATTATACCATGGGAATGGTGTCTGCCAGGACATTTTTACATTAAATGACACACAGTCTTTGTGGTTTCAGACTGGAGCTGATGGATGCATATGCTACATGGAATATGACAAAGGTCTGCAATCTTTAAATTTTGTAGGGATGAAGCAGGTGAAAGAATTAAGCATGATTGAATCTGTTTCCACTGAAAATGAATCTACCGGTTACAGAACAAGTGGCAGTTATGCATCTGGTTTTGCCTCCACAGATTTTATAATATGGAACCTAGTAACTGAGGCTAAGGTTCTCTTGCTTTTCTTCTCTTCATTTATTTGTTTAATTTGTTATTTGTATTTTTTTTCTTTTCTTCTCTTGTTCGTGTCATGGGATAGACATTTGTTGTAATTTCTTACATTACCACTGGAACAGGTCCTGCAAGTTTCATGTGGTGGTTGGCGGCGTCCACATTCTTATTATCTGGGTGATGTACCAGAGATGAAGAACTGCTTTGCTTATGTCAAGGTTTGTTTGTGTTATCATACGGAAGTGAGATCACATTGGAGATAGAATTAGTGAATCCCATCAGAAATCTATTTCTATAATTACCTGACATCATTTAGTTGATCGTTGGAATTTATCTGTGGAAAAATCTGACATCATTTTATTTGATTGTCTGAGACACTTTTGCCACTAGTTGGTTGTCTCCAGTAACTGAATAGCAGGACTAGCGGTGCGTCTCACCTCATAAATGGGCCTACTGAAGATGAAATAATTCGGCAGAACAAATTCAATTGACCTTTTATTAATTGAGTCCTAGGAGAAAGCCCTTCCAAAGTTTGTAAATTTTGGCTTATGATCTAATCATTCAGGCTGATAATATCCTCACTCTTTTCCAATGCCACGGCTCTTGAAGAAATTGGCATGCAGAACAGATTCTTATTCTCCTAACTGGGGTTGGCTACATGATTCATCTTACGCTATTTTGTCAAGTTTTAGTATGATCCAAGGGTTATGCGTCATCTTATGCCTTATCTCATTCAAGTACATGGGGTTGGCTACATTAACCATTTTATGCCTTTATTCTGTCTTGTATCAAGTTTCTTTATCCAAGGCTCAAGATCTTATTTCAAGTCTTTATTCACATCTTTTTAAAGTCTTCTCCTATCCTTTTTTAACATCTTGCCCACTCTCTGCTGTAAGATTTGTGTTTAGTAGTCAGATTAAACTGTGCATTGACGCACTTTATAAGGAAACAGGCTCTCTTTTCGTATATGCATGTTTTTCTGGTCAAGCATACTTTGGGAAAATAACATATAGTTTCCACTTTGAAATATTGCTTTTGTTCTAACTTGTCCATTCCAGGATGATATTATTTACATCCGTAGACACTGGATAAAGGACTCAAAGGACAAGATACTCCCTCAAAATCTACGTTTGCAGTTCCATGGAAGGGAGGTGCATTCTTTATGCTTTGTCACTGGAGATTTCCAGCTCCGAAAAAATAAACAATCAAGTTGGATTGTGACTGGTTGTGAGGATGGGACAGTGAGGCTGACTAGGTATTGTAATGACTCTCTTTTACAACGGATTGACATAACTCTGCTTTTGTTAACACTCAGTAAGTTTCTTGAAATTTTAAGATAAAGGTTATTCACTTCCACTTGACAATAGCTGGTAATAGACTGGCAGATGCAGTGCAGTGAATCTCTCGATCAATGTACATACATAATATAGCTGGTTTTTGTCAGAATCACCGAACCAAAGTCAGCTTACTAGAGCCTCTTGTGTTGCCAATTCTTCCCTTATATGATATCTCTTTCTAGCTCCCCTGCCATTTCACACGCAATCTTTAGAACCTAGTTGGGCTTTGCGATGCTTAATTGATCTTGTTCTCATTTACCTTTTCTCTGTTCATTCTTTCTCAATTTGTTTCTGTCCCTCCTTTTTCTTTATTTTGATATTTGTTGTTTTCTATAAGAACTTGATACCAATTTAGAAATCCTCAGTAAGACATTTTTTTTAATTAAATCTGGGAAACAAGGTTAAAACAACTGCATAGGTAGTGAAAAGCATTTTGTATCTGGACTTTGAAGCTCCCATCTCAGTTTTTATCCTTGATAACTCTGGATTTTGTTTTTGATATCGTGAAACTAAAAATTGATGATTATTAAACACAAAGAAGGAAATCTCGTTGTCTGCCTGCCATATTGTATGGAGTCACATTATTTTGTTGAACTTATCGATGACTATGCAATGACAAATCCTAGTCTTATGGTGATCTGTCAAACTTCCAACCATCTATTTCTAGGGATCATGCAGATTTAATACTAGTTTCTTAATAATGTGGTTTCATCATCTCATCTAATGAGCAATTAGAGATGCAAATTAAGGAATACCCAACTCACATACTAAGCTAAATTAATTGTGCCTGATTTAGGTATACTCAGTGCACTGACAATTGGTCTTCATCCAAATTACTTGGAGAGCATGTTGGTGGATCAGCTGTCAGATCAATATGTTGTGTTTCGAATATCCATACAACCTCATCAGGTACTAGCGTGTCTGATGTAAAGGGTATAGAGAACCTCCCAAAGGATGTAAAGGGAACACTTATGGAGGATGAATGTAATCCATCATTGCTTATTTCTGTTGGTGCAAAGCGTGTTCTGACTTCTTGGCTGCTGAGAAGAAGAAAACAGGATGGGAAAGAAGATGACGTTACTGATTTACAAGAAGCCGAAAATAGTTCATTGCCTTCATCAGCTGGATCCTCTACATTTTCATTTCAATGGCTTTCCACGGACATGCCAGTTAAGTACTCAGTGCCTTCCAAAAAACCAGGAAGCATTAAAAAGCTAATCGGTGTCTCTGACACCAATGTAAGATGTAAATCACTTCTGCCTGATAGTGAGGCTCTGCAGTCAAAAGTATCTGCAGTTGATAAGAATGAAGATGACTGGAGATACCTAGCTGTCACTGCTTTTCTCGTTAGACATTCTGGTTCTAGGTGGGCATATTTATTTTGGTGTTGTTGTGTAACTTTCTCAAATTCTGATGCATTTTGTCTTATCTTCCTTCTTGTCTTCATTTCAGGTTAATTGTCTGTTTTATTATCGTTGCTTGTTCAGATGCTACACTTGCAATACGAGCTCTTGTCTTACCCTATCGTCTATGGTAATTTCAAGGAGCTTATTAGAATGGTTCCTTGTCTGCGCTCCCTCTTTTTTCTTACTCAAACATAGTCTCTCCTTCTCCACCCTATTGCAGGTTTGATGTTGCTCTGATGGTTCCTCTATCATCACCAGTTCTGTCATTGCAGCATGTCATCATTCGAAGATGTCAATTACCAGATGGTTGGTTATTGACCTTAAAGCATTGTTTAGAATATGTTGACATCATATCCACAATTTTTCGACTCAAATGCTATCGTCTACAGTTATAATCTTTAGAGAGGTCGTGTTTTGGACTTATTCATGCTTGATGTCATGTATTCCTGAAAAAAGTTCTTAATTTGATCTTGCATTTGGAATTACAGAAAATGTGCAGATTGGGAATGTATATGTCGTGATTAGCGGAGCCACTGATGGGAGCATTGCTTTCTGGGATCTGACTGAAAGTGTTGAAGCCTTTATGAGGCGGTTGTCAAATATCCATCTAGAAAAGTTCATGGATTTTCAGAAACGGCCACGGACTGGGAGAGGAAGCCAGGGTGGAAGATGGTGGAGATCGCTGAGCAAAATTGCTTGTAAGGAACAACCAATCAATGATCCTTTTACTGCGAAAGCTATAAAGGAACTAAACAGGAAATTGACTGGCGGTGTTGCCTGCGGGTCTTCATCTTCTATGCTAGATGCCTCCCCTGAGTTAGATAGCAATGCAGCTAATTCCTCATTTGAAATTATTGAAGTAAATCCTTTCCATGTTCTTAATGGTGTTCACCAATCTGGCGTGAATTGCCTCCACGTTTGTGAAACAAAACAAGGCCAAAGTTCCGATGGTCGTTTTCTGTACCAGTTAGTCAGTGGTGGTGATGATCAAGCACTTCATCTTCTTAAATTTGAGGTGTTGGTGCAGCCCCCAGTCCAAGTTCCAGATGTTCCAAATTCAGACATCAGAAATTCTATACTCGTTGAGGAATTTCTTCTTGATGAGCAGAACCAGAAAACCAAGTGTACAATTGAATTCATTTCTCAGGAAAAAATTGCTTCTGCTCACAACTCTGCTGTAAAAGGTAGAGGTTACATCAAATCTTTTTATTTTCGTTACATGTGATTAAAGTTAATTGCCTTATCTTGGAATTGAACATGTAAATAAGTGGTGGATATTTTGGTTCTTGATTCTATCTGTCAAAGTTGCATGTCGTCTGCAATTATTTCTTCTACTTTTGACCTTTACATCCCCTCGCTCTGAACTTTCTGAGGTCAGTCATTGGGATTTGTCAATTTTTCCTCAAGAGAGTATCGTTTCCTACAAACTACATATTTTGTGCGCATCTTTAATGATATTTGCTTTGTTCCATAGTTTTGAATCTTATCCACTTTGTCCTTGACGTTGTTTGCACATCGTCAACTCCAAATTGTTTTTTTCTTATTACCATTAGGGATGCCACTCATTTGTAAAACATCTTTTCCACTTCTAGAGAGTTACTGGTTGAATTTTCTGCAAGTTTTAACTTCTTTAAATGAAATACACAATCCCTTTGAATGCCTTCCTCTTCTTTGAGTTCTGACTGTGGTCATCATTGTTATGAAGGCGTTTGGACAGACGGCACTTGGGTTTTCTCGACTGGTCTTGATCAGCGTGTCAGGTGCTGGATTAGCAAGGAACGTGGTACACCAACGGAGCTTGCTCATTTTATCATTAGTGTGCCAGAGCCGGAAGCATTGGATGCAAGATCCATTTGCTGGTTAGTGATGCATATTCCCCCATTAAACCTGAGCAGCACAAAATTCTCCTCTGGCAGTTTCTAAAGCTCCTTTCATTTTAATCCCATTTCAG
This sequence comes from Eucalyptus grandis, assembly GCF_016545825.1. Lineage (NCBI taxonomy): Eukaryota > Viridiplantae > Streptophyta > Magnoliopsida > Myrtales > Myrtaceae > Eucalyptus > Eucalyptus grandis. The sequence goes on along the minus strand of NC_052622.1, from coordinate 6,555,170 downwards.
GGACCAGTACCAAATAGCAGTAGCTGGAAGAGGGATGCAGATGATCGAATTTCATGTGCCTTCTTCTGAGATTCGGTAACGACGATCAAAGGTTTTCCCTTTTTTTCTTTCTTTTCCCACTAAAAGTTCTTCAAGCAAGGCCAAAGGTTTATCCTCATTGGATTTGATATATAAACTGAGAGTGTCTTGCACACCATTAAAATGGCCCATCAACAGTGAGTTGCATCTACTTGTCATCTCATTTTTACTGGGTATTTCAACACGTACCTGTCAAAATCTGTGGTTTTCTGTTCAATCTCCTGGATCTTTTTTTTTTTTTTTGGTAAAGTTCAATCTCCTGGATCTTATTGCTAGGAAAACGTTAAAAACAGAGATGCTCAAGGAAGAAGCAAATCACTAGGTCTTCCAATTGATATGCAATAAATTATCTTCTCATGTGATGTGCCGGCATGGGTTGCGACTTCCCCCAGAAGGGAGCTTTCGTTAGTTGTTCTCCAGTCCTTATCACCTTTACCTTAATTCGCTATCACGTATTTATTATTATCTAAGTGAACCTCTAGTTTAGTTCCCTGAGGGTGTCGGCCGAGATAAAGGCGAAGGACCATGAAGTGATGAAATATCGTCTCATTCAAGCTGGGGGCCTCTTCTGCTCGTATAGGACCAAGAGCTGCCTTGTAAACGAAGAAGACAAAAAACCGTGGCTCGTCGCCATTAAAAGCTCCTGTAAATGAAGAAAACGAAATTTGAAGGTGTCGGTCCATAAGGAAAACAAAAACAAAATGAAAAGGAAAGGAAAGATTTGGGATCTGAAAGTTGCAGTAAAGGGCTAACCGACACACCGGGATTTAAGTGCTGAACAGCGTAAACGGCCGTGGTTCCTACCGCCCGTCCTCATTTATCTCTCTCCATGTGGGGCTCAGAGTTCGCATTTATATAACCTCACGTTCTCCTTGTATCTAGCAATTGAAAGAATAAGACGAACGGTAAACCCATGTTCTCAATACCTTGTGTTTATGTTTGTCTTTTGAGTCCCGTTAACGAGTGTCTTGGGGATTGATATAGGTCACATATGTTGCGTAAGAAGTCCGTGAGTGCCTTGGAAATTGAAATCTCACGGTCAGCTTGTGCTCAATAACACGACTCAAGTGGCTTGCGAGCATGATTAATTAGCCAGAGTTATGTTTAATTAGGATGACTTATCATACTTTTGGAACACGGTATGTTAACTTATGAATCTTTTATGTCTTTTCTAAAAACTTGTTCATATGAACTCAACTCGAGCATTGACGATACGGTATCAAGACAGTCTTGTGCTTCAGAAATTGAGCTTTATTTAATTAGAGTGCGATTATGAATGATTGATTTGGAGTCGAGTCGTGTTCAAGTAGTTAGTAAATTACCACCCGCACTCGACTTAGTTGACTTTTAACCTCTAATTAAGGTACTCTTTCATTCCCATCGCTCTTCAGATTAGTCACTAGTCTAAAAGACTAAAACAGTGGAAAATGTGGGAGTTGTGGGGAGCACATATCGTGTGGAATTGTGGCGACCAACAATTTGAGCATTGCCTTTTTTTTGCTTTTCCTGTTCTAAGTTCTATTGAAAACAGGATATTGAAATGTTCGTCTTGAAGTCGGGTTTGGTGGCGTCTGAAGTGTTCTTACATGGGAAGTCAATTTCTGTTTAAAATTGTTTCTGGAAACATAAATAAAAAACAGTATTTATGCTTCAGAAACAATTTTTGAACAAAAAACGTGTTTAGTAAATCTATTTCAGAAATATAAAAAGAATAAAAACACGTTTGGTAAATTTGTATAATTTTTTTATTTCTTTTAAATTTTTAATATTTTTATTTTATTTTTTCTATTTGTTTTCTTATTTTTATTATTTATTTTCCTTTTTTTCTTATTATTATTATTTTCTTTTTTTTTCTTCTTTTGGCCGGTCGCTAGCGACCGGCCGACGAGGGCGATGGCCTCGCCTAGCTGGGCGCGAGGCCCCAATGAGGCCGAACTCACCCGACCGGCGAGGCTTGGCGTCGCCGGCCACCACCAGCGACGGCGACTGGCGGTGGCCCGGCAAGGCCGAGCCTTGCCGGGCCGGGCGAGCTTGGCCTCACCGGATCTAGGTGAGATCGAGCTCGCCCGGCCTTTGGGGCCCGGCGAGGCCGAGCCTCGCCGGGGGCCGGCGACGATCGGCCTCGACGGGGGCGGCGACGATCGGCCTCGACACGGGCCGGCGTTGCTCGATGAGGTCGCCGGCCCTCGATAGCCGCCGCTAGCCATGGCCGAGGCCGGCACCGACCAAAGAAAAATAAAGAAAAAGAAGATAGAAGAAAATGGAAAAGAGAGAAAAATTGTTCCTAAATTTTGTTCCAAAAACAAGAAATACAATTTTTTTTTTTTTGTTTCTTGTTTATGTGATAGATGTGTTTCTGAGAACAAAAAAATAGATTTGAAATAAAAATACAAACAAACGCGTTTTTATTCCTTTTTTGTTCCAAGGAACAAAAAAAATTGTTTTTAAACAGAAAAAGGAAGTGAAAACAAACAGGCTCATAGGGTCAATTCTCCATTAAGACAAGTTGCTTATAAATGACCTTTCTCCCTTTCTTTTTGGTGCTGGGTTGTGGTTGAATTGGAAGCAAGATTTGTAGAGTGAATCTGCCCGGTTATGACCTTCACTATACGAGTAGAAGTATCTTACAAGTACTAGGAGATCTAAGATCGAAGGCAAAGCGCAACTTTTGTGCAGAACAAGAAACGGTCGTAAATATTTCTCTTTCTTCTCCTCGGAATAGGTAAAACCTGGTACTCGAAATTTCTTAGTGATCCAGCTATGTACATCTCCCTCTCTCTCTCTCTCTCTCTCTCTCATATACATTTATATATATGCACACATCATGGGGACCAACAACATGGCTACTATTCTTATTTTTATTTAACTATGGTTCAAGAAAATGAAAGAGATAGCAACATCGCTGCAACAGAGAGACACACCTAACCCGCACGGTTCTCTTTAATTATTTCCCATATTTTATTTGCACGCACTTTACATGCCATAGTCAAAGATGTTTTGCTTGACTTCAGTGAAAACGACGCCATCATAAGAGGGGCATGTCACGGCTCTTGGGCGTAATGATCGATCAGATGCCACTACAGTAGATCCGGTCCACGCGTCCATCTTGTCCGGACGAAAGCCTTGCGGGTTAAAACTTGGCCTCTAATCGGCTAAAATAGTTAACAGGGTAGGGAGTATTATGCAAACGTAATTGGCGTGCGGGAGAGAGAGATGATCGCGATGGCGAATTACCAGCGCGGTCGATTCCCGTTTCTCTCGTGCGATTCAGCGTGTGAAACATGGAGAAAGATCAAAGTCGTGAAGCTTGAAATTTCAACCTTCCGAGTTGGTAGGTCGATCTTTTTCCACGGATGTTTGCCCTCGAGCAATAATCTCTCGACACAAATTTCGATAATTACATCACTAATTTGTCATCAGTCACTACGCGACACGATTTTCCTAATCTCCCACTTTATTTTAATTTATTTTATTTTGGACCCGGTCAATTTGCTCACGTGGTTGACATGTCATCTTTCGGGGGTTGGCGGCTCTAAGCCATGGCTCACTTCTTCAACGGCTCGAGCTTAGCTCCGATGGCTCTAAAATCTCTTGATTGAATTCACAAACGAACGAGACAAAAATCTGGTTTATGAGGAAAATGGTAAATTCGGTAGGTGACCAAACTCCACGATCTCTGATTTTGACTGACTAGCACGATATGAAAATATCTCAATTTTCTAAGCACTACTTAATGCCACGTCATTGAATTATATAGAAAAATAAAATGTTTAATGCCAAAGGTGGACCAAGTTTTGCATTTTCCGTCCTTCTATATAAATCCACGTAATTGGAGTGCTTTTCACGAAATTATTGCATTCATTGAAAGTCTGCCGGTTGTTTTCTGTTTATTTATTGGCCTAGGCAAATTCCAAGATTTGTGCAATAGTATAATGGCCAAAAACTGTTGGGAATCTGAGAATCTAATAAATGGTCTCGTGCGATGTATTGGGAAATGGAGAATGAGCTAATTATATAAACTGTGGATAGAGTAGAAAACACTAATGTATTCCAATGGGCAAAAGTTAGCTTACTTGCGAGACGTGGATTTTTTTTTTCTTTCAAATTCTAAGTATTTGCTTATTTGAAGATTTATATTTTCTTTTTGTTGATATGTTAAGCCTCTTGTGGTCAAAGAACAATCGCAAACCTACAAAATAAAATAAAAAAATGACGGAACAATGTGGTGTTTTCCTTGAATATTTACCGTGAAAAAGGTTTAATAAATAAGTGCATTCACGTTTTTCATTTGAAATTTAAATTCTCGAGGTACTACTTTTTCTTGGGGCTAGTACAGTAATATGTACTTATTTACCACTGTATAATCATGTAATATTTGTGAGATAGAAAACTTCATATGCTAGGCGAAGTTTAATTGATTATCAATCAGTACTAGGCATTATCTGACATTATGAAAAAAAAAAAAAGGGAAATTTCAAAAAGCCCTAAAGTGGGGTGGTTTTTGAAAAGTAACCCTAGAGTAGTGCCTATCTCAAAGAAACTCTTGTACATGGCCTTAAAAATAACACATGAGACGTACGTGGCTCTTAGGCAGCGAAGATTTGAGACGCCAAAGAGCTAGGGTTCACTTGAGATTAAGAGCGTGCATAGCAAAATTTCTGTTATTCTGTTCACTGGAATAGATTTGGAATAGAAATCTGTTTGATAACGCAATTTCATTTTTCTATTTCTAAAACAGATTTCTATTTCTGAAATAGATTTTGAGCAGAAATCAGAAATTAAAAATTTTAACTTTTCTATTTCTGGAACAGAAATGAGAAATCAAATTTTTTTTTTATCGTTTACTCTTGTCATCGCCCGTCGCTCACTTGCCGCTTGTGGGATGTTGGACGCTTGCCATCGGTTGTCGGCCGCCCACCACCGGCCCCAGCCACTAGCTGCCGACCGCCAGCCATCGCACTCTGGCTACCCACCGCCAATTGTTGGTCGCCGGATGTCGGATGCCCATCGATCATTGGCTGCTCATCACTAATCATTGGATGCCAAAGGCTTATCACCAACCACCGGATGTTTGCCGGCGACCATCTGCCGCTCGCCACGCCCGTCGAATGTCGATTGTTAGCCACGCCGCCGGCCTCTTGTTGCTGGACTCCGGATGTCGACGTCGACGTTGGACTCCGGACATTGGACGCCGGTTGCTGGTCGTCGGACTCCGGACTTTGGCTACTCGTCGTCAATCACCGAACGCCGAATACTGGTCGTCGAATGTTGAACTCCAGCCACCTGATGCCGGTTGTTGTTGCTCCTAGAAATAAAAATTGTATTCTATTATCAAACGAATTTTTATTTCAAAAGAGAAATTTGAATTATTATCAAACAAGTTTCTTTACTCAGAAACTCGTCCATGGAATAGAAATTGAGAAATTAATTTCTGGTAAGAAATTAATTTATGTTCTAGAAATTTTGTCATGTGTGCTCTAAGTCACCAATTTCTAGGACTTCATCAGACAACCACCACTTGGGGAGTTACTTCGCGAAAATGGTCCCACCTTTTTTAAATTTTTTCCTAGAAAAAAAAGAATGATGTCTATGTTGTGATGTCTTTGATTGGCCAAAAAAAATCTCCAATTTGTTAGCTCGTAGTCAAAGACATTATACGTACGTACAAATACATATAATATATAATATATCCAGCCACAAATTGAGTTATGTCCTACCTAACGTTCACATCTTGCCCTCACAAGATAAAGGAGGCAAAGAAAATGGAGAAGTACCATATTATCCAATGTCATAGTATATCATATCATATTATCGTGATTTAGTTTTTGGTGGTAGTCAAAGTAAATTGTCAGCTGTGGAGATGTCTGCTGATTGGTTTCTATCTGAAAGATCTCTTAAGCACGAGCAGATCAAAATTCTAGCACAGGATCAATCAAAACTGAATAGGGACTAGGGTTATGATACTTAGGATTTGATTTTTGAACTCATGCTAGAATCCATGTATGTAGCACTGAAATCCCTTCCTTTCTTCTCATAACAAAAGCCAACAGAGTAAAAAGAAAATTTGTTTACTTCACAATATGCTCTTTTTTGTGTCAATACTTATATTGAAGTTGCAAATTGTTAAATGTGTATGGTAACTTCCTCTTTGTTTTCTCGTTTTAATCATGCTATCGAGTCATCTTCAACATTATAATTCAGTTTGAACTGCTCTTTTACTCCTATACTTCAAATTCCAAGAGAACGGTATTTGAACTAATATTGGCAAACAAAAATTTGTTGGAATCAAGATTGTTGATGAAGTCGCCATCAATGGTTGTGATGAATTGGTGGTTCTTTCTTTTTCAGAAAATTTTGATAATTTCCTATAGTTATCAACCTAGTTAAGGAGGGCATAACTTTTATAATAGTTCAGAGACGCTTGTTTACACTTTAGTTTAAGTAAAACGTTTTTTTTTTTTCCATCAAAATCTAAAATCTTAGTCAAATTTTAAGGAATTAAGAATAAATAAATAAATGTAAAATTACGTGCCAATATTTCTGTACAGTGAAAGTTTCAAGTGTTTTGGATTAAGAAAATGTCTAGATACATTCGTTGCATTATTTATATTAAGTCAAAATAAAAGGTAAAATGGATGGCGACCCTATTAACTGTTGGTGGTCACGCCTTATAGGGAAGAACTGGTGCATCTGTGCCTATGCACTAAAATCGATTCTTGAAAGGGACATCACCTTAAGTTAAGAAAGATTCGGAAAATCCGATGTGAGTTTGTTTATTCAACTTTTGGGCCAATGCTCTGTGCTCCCGTTACATCCCTCCCAACAGTCAGTACCATTCTAAACGTGCACTTAATTTATACTTGCTATCATCCGAGATCGATTAGCAAAATCTATACTATTCATAAAAAAGATTCGTGAATCTTATAGCCTTATATCGTTACCTAAAACATTCTCGAAAGCCTTTTGCCTATTAAAAAGATATATTGATGATTTTATGTTGCTTCCAGAAGGACAATATTGTAGTTATTGCTCAATCTTGAATATTCCATAATGGGTACATGACCTATATGTTGGCACCTAGAGAGATCAATTCAATTGGTGCCCCTTCTTCTTCTTCTTCTTCTTTTTATTTATTTATTAAATCAGTGCCCTTTTAATTATTAAAAATGGCACAGTAACGTTTTTTTTTTCTTTTTTACAGTCAACATACCTTCCATGCAATTCCCAAATGAAAAGTTTTCTTTTCCATTTTTATGAATAAATGTGGCCGCTTTTTGATCCCGTGAAAATCAAATCTTTCTTATGGGACTCTCATTAAATTCATCCCTAACATTCAAGTAGCTGTGTACTTTAGTTCTTCACAGATTAATAATTTTTTTCAAATGTTCTGGGCCCAGCCTAATTATGTGCAGTAGATCATATTTTCAATTATTTAGCGACAAACTATATAGTTGTGTTTTCATTAAATTGATTTGCTTGAAAGAGCAATATATGCAATTTGCACGTGTCTCCCATCGATTAATCTTAGTTAACTGAAAACCCTTACAATGAAAGAGTTAACGCGACAGAAAAAATCGTTTTTAAATTGTCGAAATTGTAATGGATCTAATATATTTTATGTGGAAATTTAAAAATGGAAGGTGAAGAAAACCTAAAAATCGAATGCCAATTCACAACACATAACCAACCAAAATAAAAAATAATAATAATTAACTCTAATTGTCAAATAAAACCTTGATCAAACGATTTTACCTCGTAATCGGAATATCAAAATTTGGATATTCACTAAAAGTGATGCAAAAAAAATCAAGAAAGCATTTCAACGTTCGTACTATTCAGATTCGGGGGTACAAAAGTAGCTTCCAATTGCGGCTATTAAACATTATCCCCCGGCTCAAGTCTAGCCTGTAGCCGCCAAGCTGCACAAAACCGGCAAGGGTTGGTGAGGAACCGGCTGTAGCCTGTAATCTCCTAGCACTTCACCCAAAAAAAGCAGCAGCCTATGAGAGAGAGGTCCCCTACTTTTCAAAACAAGCAGACGTCCTTCTCTCCCACCAACCCCCCAACCAATCTGAATCTCACCAATCCCTGACAAATCCAACGGCTACATTTCTTGGCCAAACCCAATTCGAACCCCCCTCTTTCACATTAAACTTTGGTGCAACAAATTGTGACTATGACACCTAATTCCATTTAATATGTTGAGATAATTATGTTTTTTATTTGGAGCATGAGAAGGAAATGCTCCCCGCGTCATGCTAAATCGGGCGTAATTGTTTATTCGTGTACTCATGAAAGCGCAACACCCGCTGTGCGTGGATGACGATAAAAATATAAATTGCTGAAGATTTAGTTTGGTTTGAAATGATGTATTTCTTATTATGTAAGATGAAAAATACCAAAGTCAAATTGATTTCGATGAGTGAGAAAATTAAGAAATCAAACTCCAGTTGCCAGGACTATCTTTGGATTGCCATTTCACCTCTTGTTTATATAAAATGGAGATTTAATAGGAGAAATTTAAAAAGCGCACTTATTAAAGGCTCATCATATATGCTTTGCTAAAATAGAAAGATGATATTTTTCAAATATAAATATGCATATATGGTGTAAGAGTTTCCATTCTCAAAGAACGGCAATTGCTCAAAATTCCTTTCTCAAGAGTGTTAGCAAGATTCTTTCAAGAGCGTCATGGCGAATTGGTGACATGGATGCCAAGTTAAATAATCCGAGAGATTCTTTTTATCTAATTAGTAATTAATGTTGGTGAATTTTGTAGTTTTTTTTTTTGTCAGTTCTACTTTATTTCTACACTATACTCACTCTCAGACTTTTGCTCTGCCTCTTGCAGGGCATGGGAGTCAAAACACACTTCTGAAACTTACGCGTCCCCATCTCATTCCTCCTAACCCCTCACATTCCTCTTCCATATTGGAAGAATGGCCACTGGGGCGAATCCCAGTGGTTGGTGACTTTTATAGTTGAATTTGTAACTTTCTAAACCAATGAAATTTTAATGAAAACAAAATTGATTCTTCCCAACTAAAAAAAAAAGAAGAAGAAGAAAAAGAATGAAAGCTTGACTACATAAAAAGAGAAAACCACACAGAAAATAAAACAAAATGATCAAAGATAAGGACGCTAAGTCAAATGATACGAGATATTCTTCCGATCTAATTAGTCATTAGTGTTGGCGGGGTTGGTGGTTGAGTTTGTAACTTGTTAAGCCAATCAAATATTACTGAAAACAAAACCAATTCTTCCCAGCCAAAAAAGGAAAAAAAAAGAAAAAGAAAAGAAAGAACGAAAGCTTGACTACTTATAGAAGAAAAAAATCCACAGAAAATGGGAAAAAGAAAAAAAAGAAAAAGGAAGGAGTCTCAACCGATTCAACCGGTTCACGGTAAGAGTGCATATCGGCTATAAATGGGCGAGGGAGGCTACGGTATTCAGCGCATTCTATTCTGCTAGCATCTCGGGGGTTGGTCCTTAAGCACGAACAAAGAGGCATTCTCAATTCGATTCAGGTACTCCCCCCTTTTGCTTCTTCGTCTTCGTCCTGGTCGAAAGCCTCCGTCTTTTGCCCGTTGTGGTCACGCTCGCTCGCTTTCGTTTTCTGGGTGTTATTGCTCTGTGCTCCCGTCTGATTCGTTTGAAGTGTCAAAGGAGGCGGCTTTTGCTTCTTCTTGCGGATAAGTCGCTGGATCTGGTCGGCCGTGGTGTTTCCTGGGCCTTTTCGGGATTTGGGTCGGTGGGTTTTTGGCGAATCGAGTCGAGGTGGGTGTAGATCTGGAGTTTCGGGTGGTGGGTGTCGGGAAATGCCGAGGATCTGAGAGTCTTTTGAGCGGAGTGAGTTCTTGGTCGTTTCCCGCGTGGGGTTCTGTTGAATGTGCCGACTTTCTGTTGGATCTGGAGAGGGTGCTGGTTCTAGTGAGATGGAATCTGTGAGATCTGAGTGTTTTATTCTCTGTTTTTGTCTTATCTTGTCCGGTCTTCTGTTTGTCTACTTGCTCGGAGGAGCGAAGGTTTTTTTTGAGTTTTCGAATGGAGTAATTTGTTGAGGGAAGTTGCCGAGTTGAACGTGTGCGTGTCAATATGTGGGCATTGTTGATACTTACGACACAGAAGATGAGTGTTTTGTGAAGTACTATCAGATCGAGACTAGCCCATAATTTTTTCATTCCATAGAAAGGAAGTCCAAAGGGTTAGGACTTTTTGTAGATCCTTGCTTAACTTAACCTCTTGGATTTGGCTTGAACATTGTTAAAGAGAATCGGCAACTTCATTTAAAATTTTTGATCTTTATGTATATATAGTTGATGTTTTTCTTTACTTCAAATTGGTTGAGCTTCTTGAAAGTTAGTTTGTTGCAAGTTTGCATTTTGAGTAGTTTCTTTGATTGATCTGGTGTATGATTCTGTTGTAATGCAGTTTGAAAGAATGGAGACCTTTTTGTTCACCTCTGAATCTGTGAACGAGGGCCACCCCGACAAGCTGTGTGACCAGATCTCCGATGCTGTCCTTGATGCCTGCCTCGAGCAGGACCCTGACAGCAAGGTTGCTTGCGAAACATGCACAAAGACCAACATGGTCATGGTGTTCGGAGAAATTACCACCAAGGCCAATGTAGACTATGAGAAAATTGTCCGCGACACTTGCAGGTCTATTGGATTTGTCTCTGATGACGTTGGTCTTGATGCTGACCACTGCAAGGTTCTGGTCAACATTGAGCAGCAGAGTCCCGATATTGCCCAGGGAGTCCACGGTCATCTCACCAAGCGCCCAGAAGAGATTGGTGCCGGTGATCAGGGCCACATGTTTGGATATGCCACCGATGAAACCCCTGAATTGATGCCTTTGAGTCATGTCCTTGCAACCAAGCTTGGTGCCCGCCTCACTGAGGTTAGAAAGAATGGAACTTGCGCTTGGCTAAGACCTGATGGGAAGACCCAAGTCACTGTTGAGTACTACAACGACAATGGCGCAATGGTCCCAGTCAGGGTCCACACCGTCCTGATCTCCACCCAGCACGATGAGACTGTGACCAATGACGAAATTGCAGCTGATCTCAAGGAGCATGTCATCAAGCCTGTCATTCCTGAGAAGTACCTTGACGAGAGAACCATCTTCCACCTTAACCCATCAGGCCGATTCGTCATTGGTGGCCCCCATGGTGATGCTGGTCTCACTGGAAGGAAGATCATTATTGACACTTATGGTGGATGGGGAGCCCACGGTGGTGGTGCTTTCTCAGGCAAGGACCCCACCAAGGTCGACAGGAGTGGTGCCTACATTGTCAGGCAGGCTGCAAAGAGCATCGTGGCCAGTGGTCTAGCGCGCAGGTGCATTGTGCAGGTCTCGTACGCCATTGGAGTGCCTGAGCCTCTTTCTGTTTTCGTTGACACTTACAAGACTGGAAAGATTCCTGACAAGGAAATCCTCAAGATTGTTAAGGAGAGCTTTGACTTCAGGCCTGGAATGATTTCCATCAACCTGGATCTCAAAAGAGGTGGCAGTGGCAGATTCTTGAAGACCGCAGCATATGGTCACTTTGGAAGGGATGACCCTGACTTCACCTGGGAGGTCGTGAAGCCACTCAAGTGGGAGAAGCCTCAATCTTAAGATAAACTCCCATTTTCCAACCCACTTTATGCCTGCTTCATTAGTATTGATCTACTGGATGAATAAGTTGAATGTTTCCTTCTGCAACACTTTTATCGATGAGCTTAACCAATGATGTCCTTTTTTAAAAGAATGATTCTGCTTTCATTTTTTACTTTCATTTTTCCCCTTTAAATTTGTACTTTCCTCATATTGTTTTAGCATTGATCATTATAATGAATGTCTGGAATTTTGTGAGGATTAATTTGGGCTAGATCTCCACACTTATGCATTGAAGTATAGCAGTAGGCAAGTGTAGCCACTCTTGCTTGTCCTGTGAAATGATAATTCTAAATAAAGTGCACCTTATTGTTTCTTGGCATGATGTCCTGCATCTAGAGTTGAAAAACAGATGTGCATTTCATTAATCACTGAGCCATAATGTATCTCATCAAATGAGTCGACCGCTTGTGGCGATGGATGTTTCATCTAGCGTAAGCTTTGTTTGTAGTGTGGTAATGAGAATCCCCTGCCAAGTTTCCCTTATAGTGCATGGTTTGTAGTAGAGATTTCAGGGTTTGAAGTGTTCTGTAACAATAATATGCTCGCAGCAAGAATTATCAGTCTTGCATGTGCTGAGAACTACGGTTTCCTGGTAAGTGGCGAATAGATGTGCATAGAGCGTGACCTTTGGTAATCACTCGTGCAATCTTGTGAGGCTGCACTTTTATGTATGGTCGGGAGCTGGCCAATTCTCGAATTATCTGCAACACATTATTTCCCAGTTACTACTTGGGTACACTTCACTAGTGCACTGACATAGATATGAGAATCTTGTTCAACACAAATTCCTGCCATGGGGATGAACATTTCTCCTGCATATTGCTGAATAAACCAGTATTGTGATTTGCTCAGTGATTGCCGGAAGATGCGACTTCCCTACTCATGGCCAAGAAAATTGTCATGGTTGATGCGTGTTGATGGTGAAGTAAGATGATTCGTAAGGAGATACCAATAATAGAGAACGTCTGTTCTGGGAAATGTGCTCCTTTTCTACCTTTTGGTTGTGATTAATAGTTGTCCTTCATGTGGCTTGCGGTGAGGCTCCATCGGTGCTACCGAGCATTGGAAGGTCGTGTTAAAAAAATGAAGGGTGATCACTGGAAGGTTGTGTGAAAAAACCGAAAGGTGATCTCTGGCCGTCCTTAGTCAAAAAAAAAAAAAAACAAAAAATAGTTGTCCTTCATGGCTTTTGCGCCATATCATGTCAATCTCAATCATTGAGATTGCGACGGATTACCTTCTCTTGACTTGGCAAGAAAAATGCTGTGTGAAGTGAATCTGAACCTCACTTTCTAAGGTGTAAGGTCTGGCCAATTCTATCAACTTGGATTATTTGGTAAGGTCTGGCCAATTCTATATTATTTGGTAGATCCGATGGAACTAGCTATGAAAATTTTAAGGAAGTGGGTTCAACGTTGTTAAATATGTCTGAACTAAATCTTAAACCAGCTAAATGATGAATAGGGCATGTCAATACATCTTTATATGGTCCGGCCAGCATCGGCAAAGCCATCGGGCTAAAGTCATTGAAATCAAAGAGGGGAATTGGTACATATTCATCGAGCATAGTGGGTCATTTGAGAGAGTCGGTGCTCTTCAAAGCCGGGCTCACTGCAGAGGCTAAACTTATTGCCATTCAATAATTAAGTACCATACTTGTTATTTATGATTACTTATAAAGGTTCCAATTTTTTTTTTTTTTTTTTTCACTAATTGCTGGTTGGAGATATTGTTAGAATTTTTTGGTTTGTTCTATTTCTATCCCCTTATCAGCTCCTGACACCTTTTATTATATTATATTAGCTACATTAACCCTTACAGATTTTACTCTTAATTTAAGATTTTTTCTTACTCTTTTCACCCTTATTATTGGCTCTTGATACTTTCCTATCGTATTGAATTAACTACATTATCCTTTGCGTGTCTTACCCTCCTCTATTTAATATTATTTATTACCTCTTCTTTCTTTTCTTCTTCTTTTTGTTTTTTCAATTTTACTAAAAGAAAATTTTACCCACATCATTTTCAAACAACTTTTTTTCACCCTAACCAATTCTTCATACTTGTTATATTTCAATGTTTTGTTCATATTTGTTTTCTTCAGAACTTACTCTCCATTATCATAACTTGAGCAGGCACTAATCATTTATTGGAGTAAAGAAGTGTTAATTTTTTTGGGTAAAGAAAGAAATGTTAATTTTATCTGCAAATAGTTTACTTTATTTCCGTAGATTATCCTTATGATTGTGAATTTTTCAACTTCGACTTTGGTACAAAAATTAAGAGAATTTACTTTAAAATTGAATATCTTGATTGTTGTATGCATTATAAACAATTTATCCAAAGATTATTCTCTTATTTGTGCTTAAATTACTTTTTGAATAATTGTTTCCTAATATAATAAAGAAATATAAAAATCGTTAACAAATAATAATTATTTTTTTTGCCAGCACCAAAATAATTAGGTAGTTATCTATAAAATAAACTATTTTCTAAAAAGAGGTGCACCAATTTTGTTCCAAATTGAGAAAAAAATGAAGAAATGAAGGCAAGTGGTAGTCTTAAATCAAGAGTAGGCCCCACATCTAATATTAATAAATATTATTTGAGATGGGCATGGGTAGTTTGTCTCTAGTAAAAAAGTAACAAATGGAAAAAAGAAAAAAGAAATGTAAGAAATAATTTTAAATCTAGAGTGGGGTTGGAAGGGTTAGTGTAGTAGATTCAATATGAACAGAGGTTTTAGGAGTTAATGAGAGGATGGAAATAGCACTTTGGTTTGCAAGAAATCGTGTGTTTATATCTAGGTGTGTTATTTTTTTAGTGCGTTCATGTCCAATCGCGAACCCAACTTCACAAAGTACCTCTACACTTGACTTTTCTGGAATGACCCATATAGGCTGACCGTGGTGTGTGCGCACCACGGCTGGCTGCATTTTTATTGGCTAGCCTTTGGGGTGAATTGATACACATCCACCAACTATGAAGGGTCATTTGAGAAAATTCAAGTATAGTAGTACTTTGCAAAATTGGGCTCATTTCAAGAGGCTAAATTTATTCCCAATCTCTAACGATGTAGATGTACTTGTTATTTGATGATACTGGCCCAATTATCTTTTTCCAACAATTGCGAGGCGGAGATCTTGTTAGAATGTTTTTTCTTCGATTCACCTGAAAATCATCTTTCATCGTGGTGCATTTCTATTTCCTCAAACCCAAATGCCCATCTCGAGAGAACTTGTGCTGTGAATGAATTTCAAACTTTGAGATATCCAAGATCTCAAACCGTCTTCCTAATTGAGCTGAACTTTTTCCTTGTTATAGGATCAAATTACCTGTTGCTTGCCGAGTCTCGTGTGCAGAAGTCAAAATTTGGAAATCTAAATTGACTAGCGCACGAAACCCTTTAATCCCTGTTCCCGGAGGAATGCATTGATTTTAGAGCACGAAACCTTTAGGCTCCATTTGGAAACTACTTTCTCAAGGGTTTCTGGGGCTAAAGGCCTTTGGGATAAATATTTAATGTTTGATAATCTTTTTTTCATTTATCTTTGTCAAAGGTAAGCATTCCCAAGGCTGAAAGCCTAAGGCAGGTTGGGGGTTGCCTTGGGCATTTTCAGCATGCTGGCTTTGAAGGTAATAAAATTTTTCTTCCGAAATTGTCATCGTTAATTTTTCGTTTTTCTGACTTTACCTCGACAACTGTTCATTATCTTCGCCCTTCCCTTCTCTCTATTGAGAACACGGCCATCATCTACGTGCAGTCCTTGGCGAAAGGTAGGTGGTCCGACAAAGGGCAGGCGATGCGACGAAGGACAAGTGGTTTGGCTAGGGTCCCATGACCCTCTGACGAAGGTCGCTACGCAGAGGACACTAGCAACCCAGATCGTGCGCAGATCTGGGTTGCGGTGAGAAGATCGCGGGCGTTGGCAACCTCCGTGGCGCGGTGGGTTGCATGACTCAGCGAGGGTTGCGGCGACTGGGATCTCGCGATCTGGGTCACCGCGACCAGATCGAGCGGCACCGGCGACCTTTGCACGGAGGTCGTGGTGCAGCGGGTCGTGTGACCTTTTGGCAAGGGTCACACGACCCACCGCGTGCGACCTCCGTGCGGAGGTCGCCGGTGCCGCTTGATCTGGTTGTGGTGATTGAAATTGCGAGATCCTGGGCACCGTGACCCTTGTCACGCCGTGTCCTCCGCATGGTGACCCTAGTTGGACGCTACCCCTCGTCGCGCCACCTCCCCCTTGCCGGACCGCCTACTCTTTGCCGCGCCACCTCCCCCTCGCCAGACCGCCTACCCTTCGTTGGCGATAACCAGTGAAGCCCTTGGCCGGCCAACTCTCCCTTTTTCCTTTTTTTTAATAACAAAAGCCTTTTGCAAATTTTATTTATCAAAATACTATTTTGCTCAAAGATATTTCACAATCGACTTTCACAAGTACGATTTACCAAACACAATTTGCATTTTGAAAAACTCTTTTCTCAAGGACCTTTACATTTTCTCAAGGACTTTCCTCAAACGTATTCCTAAATGCATCCTTAATCCCTTCTTCACAAAGAAGAAGAAGAAGAAAGAAGAAGAAGAAGAAGAAGAAGAAGAAGAAGAAGGCTAAATTGACGCGCACCGTGAACCATGATCCACCTATTCGCTGGCGTGGAGATGGGGCACTTCGCGGCATGACATCCTCCTCACACTGTACAAAAAAGTCAAATCCTTCATCCGCATTTTCATTTATTGCAGTATTTTCCCACGTCGTGACAACGGATACCAAATATTATTTATATTTATGTAGTATATTTTACCAATCAATTTAAATTTTTTAGTTGAGCTTTCTATTAACCCTTTCATGAATGTCCGTGCATGCAGGTTAAGTGTTGTCCCTGATTAGAATTTTTTATACTCAATATGCTAGTTAAGTAAATAAAATAGCTATTTTTTTTTCGTGTTACAAGCTATAAGTGTTTTAGAATTCGACACTTTCTTTATTTAGCCTGCTTAAACAGTACTTAAGATGTTACGGTTTGGATCGTGCTCAAGTTCTTGGAGATCTTGTTAACATGAAATAGTTTAATTTCGAAAGTATTGATGGTACATAGCACCGGAAATATAATTCATTGCAAATTGTAAAATATCAGTGGCTGCCAAATAAGTGCCGTGGATAATGGACACTTGTTAAATAAGTTTTTTTTTTTTTTTTTTTTTGGTTTTGCTTTTATTACATCAATTAGTGGCGTAAAAAAGAGTTTACATATTCTCGCATGTGAAAGAATTGGGTTATAAAGTTTACTCTAAACGGACCGGTCAATTGTTCCGCGGTCAATGTGCAAGGATATTTTTACAGAAGAAATAAGCCTCGAATATTTAAGACTCACATGATTTGTTGAATGCAAATAAATATGTCAAAGTGTTTAACAATCTAGTTATTTCTTCAGGATCTATTGCTAAAATCTCATATAAGAATTCTGCGCCGGAAAAGCAGAATGATGCTGCAATGTGAATTTTTCGAATTGGTATCGAGGAGATAGAGTTGTAATAAAATGAATATCTAGCGGATGACTAAGCATGAAATATAATCAAATTTTCCCATACTGTCAAATATAGATAATTTTCTACATTTGGTTCTCTTGTTCCAGCCTTGTCTCAGAACCGACGCATGATATTTCGTGACTCAAAATGTATTTTCTCATTTATTATATTGGAATATTTAAGTAATAAATCACGCTTTTATCTAATGGTTTAAACTTTTGCAGTGGTACCATAAAATCTCATATATCAGAGTTAGAGATCCTAAGTTCAATGTCGCGCGAGATATGGACTTGGGAGAGCCCGCGTCTAAATCATGAGTTATGGACCTATCTTTTAGGCAATACCCCTAACCCTATTCCATTATGAAGTAATAGGGGTTGACCAATTTGAAGATCCACTAACCTATTTTGCTTTGTTTCATATTGTGATCCTACAACCTATGATGAAGCTATACAGAAAGAAAACAAATCAGATTGTAGGATCATGCATTTGTCTAATATCTAAAGCTTTTAAAATAGTCAATAGTAGTCCTACATTTTCATAAAATCTCATATGGTATCAGAATAATAAGTCTTGCGTTTGAATCTTTCTAGATTCCATTTACCTCTCCAATTAAATACGTCAATAATCCTTAGCACTAGATGAAGAGACCAGACCAAGCGTGACGAAAAGCAATAAAATATTTAAAAAATTAAACAATAATTGGCATCCCACAAAATCTCACGACACATATGTAATAGTTCACGATTCTAAATAACCTATCCAAATGGGTTTCCTCATTATTAATTTTTTTTTTTTAAATGGCTGAGCTTAGGAGCCAAATTGTAATAGATAAGCACACGTCCTTTTCAGAAGAAATTGAGCCTACGTTGATGCCTACATTGTCATTCAAACATGACCTAAACTGATTTAGAATATAAGTTACTCCACCGTGAGGTCCACTAATTTCTTGTTTATCTTTGTCTTCCCGATAAAGAGGAAATACAGGGGTGATATTGAATTTAATAAATATAATATAATCTCATAAAAACAGACAATGAAACTGATCCGAAAACTTCCAAGCCGAATACAATTTGTCCTCTACATCAGGGATCTTTACTTTCATACTTGTTCGGCGAAGATACTTTCCCTAATTATTCGGCTTGCATTTCTAATGATTGTGATTTACAGACTTTTAAACTCTCGACATACGTCAAATAAGCATGCGTGCTTCCCTTCCTTTTTTTATTTTTCTTTTATTTTCCTAAAAAAAAAGGTTATCGAATTTTAGTAACGTGAGTTTGCAATCAGATAGGATATTAAAGCCGTTGAATGATATTGATCGGTTAAACGCAATGCATGGACCAAGATGGGTTGATTAACAAATTATTTAGGAAAAAAAGAGACTATTATTTATAATCGATTCAAGGTAGGTGCAGAGAAGGCCGGCGGTGTATCGCATGCGGAAAGGAAGATATGATTTTTGGAGATGGTGATTAAACAGAAAATTGGGCAAGCATTTAAGAATTATATAGATTATTACCAAAAACGATGTTATCTAATGGATAAATTACTCCGCGAGAGCCACGGGTTTTCCACTTTCTGCAACGCCAATTGTCTGTTGCGTTTTCAGACCGACATCATTGACCAGACACTGTATTTTTTTCGTCCACGGTATAAACGAATCATCTTGTGCCCAAAAAATCTAATTTTGGCGATCTAAATTGACTAGCACGCATGGCAACGAGGCTTGCTAGCACCAGAAGAAGAACAATGCGTCCACTTTTTGAAAGCATGAAATCTTTTAGCGAACTTATGGAAGTATATTGGACTATGAGTAATTTTCCGAAGCAAATCCAATTATATCTGTTTTCTCGATTATATTTATGGAGATTTCTTTGTTCTGTTGACGACTCTTATCTTTTCTTGCAAGATTGTCAACGATAATGATCTGTTCAAGCATGAGCGGAGAAGCAGATCCAAAGTGCAATTGTTGCATTACATCTTCTTGAATTGTATCATCACTAATCAATCTTGCTGGGTACACGCTTCTCGAGTAGTTTCATTTCATAGAGAAGCGGATCCAAAGTGCGATTGTTGCAGATCATGTTCTTGAAGTGGACACTGCGGTTTTCTAGTTGGATTCCTCGGGGCAGTCTCATTTCATGGAGAAGGCAAGGCGTGATAATTGATCCCAGCGTCCACATGCTGGTATCCTCCTCCATAAAAATAATTATTTGCTTAAGCAAGGAGACTCGATGGAAATTTTCTTAGTCTTATTTAAAGAAACAAATAAAAGCGCGATGATATTCAAACAATAAGAATATATGAAGCAATCGGTTGTAACCTTTTAAATAATAGATATTATCCTCCGGTAAAAGAAAAAGATTACGTGAATATCGTTCCCAAATAGAAAACATAATAACTTTAAAAAAAAAAAAAAAAAAGGAAAAATTGTCTTATATAATTTGAACTTCCGATTCTTGTAGGATTTTGTAATCGAATAAGTTTGTGTAGAAAGGTTCGTTACTCTTTGCTTCTTTGATTACAAAGAAGTAAGAGGTATTCATTGTCGTTGAATTTTAGCTTATATCTATAAATTTGAGAAGCATAATTCATTGTTGTCAAATTTTAGCTCATCGGAGAGTCCTTTTAGAGCAATTTGATTTTAGCGAAAGGAATGAGAAGCCGTTTGAAAAACCAAGGTTTCAAGTGTTTTTTTTTTTTTTTTTTAATCTTTGAAATTTAATAGATCTATATGATGAAATTAACGATATCTTTTAGTAAGTGATTATATTTTTCTACTTGTAATTATTTATATTTCAATATCTAATTTATATTTTCTTCCTTCATATTTAAGTAAATTAATTCTATGGAC
Organism: Eucalyptus grandis; assembly: GCF_016545825.1. NCBI lineage: Eukaryota > Viridiplantae > Streptophyta > Magnoliopsida > Myrtales > Myrtaceae > Eucalyptus > Eucalyptus grandis. The sequence goes on along the minus strand of NC_052622.1, from coordinate 6,535,041 downwards.
CCTCTTATGATTTTGTTTGTCAATTAGAGCTTGCAATAAGGAAACATACAAGTCAACAAAAGATGAAGAAAGGAAATATTGAATCAGAAATTGAAACATGTTGAGGAAAGGAAGTTTATCGGCTTCCTCCAAAAAAAAAAAAAAAAAAAAAAAATTTGTGGTAGGCCTTCGACCGTCACATTTCATATTGACTCCGTCCATTGCTGTTCTCTGCGTGCGTTTTGCTTCGAAGGTAGCAGGACCGGGCATACTTAAAACTAAAAGTTTATCTCAATGGTGTCAACACTAGGGGAGCATAATTTTGGGGTAAAATCGAGAATTGGTCTAATTTCAGGTTCTAGAGTATGCATGGTAAGTTCTATATTCTAGAAAAAGGAGGAATCTATTCCACCGAGTAAATTTCTCATTCTAAATGGAACAAGGAATTGTTTACCCTTTTTTGTGGTCTAAGGCTTACCCCTTGTTTACAAATACTTTTTGCTACTTAAACCTAAATTGATTTGTGCTAAAGCCAAGGCAAAGCTATGGATTATCAACAACTATAAATAGTCACTGAGTCCTTGTTTGGTTGTGGCACACTTAAAAAGTCTAGAAAACTAGGCGACTTTAGTCCTTGTTTCTTGTCAAAATTAGGAAAAAAAATCGACAAATTAGGCTTAACTAAAGATGAAAAAGAAATTGGCCGGCATCTGGATGACCTTGGAACTTGCGATAAAATAGATTCCAAATCTCATGGTATCAACATAGATTCTAGATTCTAAATAATAATAAATTTATTTGGACAGATAGGTTCCAGGTCAAACTTGGATGGAATCCAACCGTCATCATTGTCGACAATCCTGGCATGTTTGGTCCCTTGACACTAATTGTCAAGGCGGACTGTGCTTCACGGAGGGTTTTTTGTTGTCAATGGAAGATGGCATTTATGTTAGATATACAATGCTCGCATGATTTGTCCCATGTAAATGAATATTCAAAAGTGTTTAGTAATCTAGTAATTTCTTCAAATCTATTGCTAAAAGCTCATGTTAAAATTCAATGTAGGATAGTAGGAACAACCTGATAGAGTTGCATTATTGTATATCTAAGCAAATAGGTGAAATAGATAACATGATCGATTTTTCTCACCATTAATTATGAATAATTCGGGATTTGGTATTATTCTATCAAAATGTGTTTTCTCAATAATAATAATAATAATAATAATAATAATATTAATATTAATAATATTACTGTTCTATGTGCAGAGCATGAAACTTCTTAATGCACTAATTGGCACCTTGCCGGAATTTAGGAAAGTGATTGTATTTTGATTTGCTCATGCGGCATGCGCCTCTCACTATATATGAAAAGCGTTTGCTTGCATTTGCTCGAAAAAGAGCTAAACTAATTGAAATGGCGCAGCCGTTCATGACAAGCGATGAGCCAGCCTCGTCCATGCGGATCGAGCTCACCCAGATGGAGCAAGGACGAAGCCAGCGCTTCTCCTCATCGCTGCACTGCCTTGCCCAAAGCAGCTTCACGGGCGTCGCTTGTTCGGAGGACCAGACGCTGTCGGCGTTCGGCGAGGAGGGCTGCTGGCGGGAGGATGACGAGCTGGAGCTGCAGTGGGCAGCGATCGAGAGGCTGCCGACGTACCAGCGGCTGAGGGCGGCAGTGCTTGACCGCGAGGTGGTGGACGTGGCGAAGCTTGGGGACTCGGAGAGGCGGGTGTTCGTGGACGGCCTGTTGAAGACGGTCGAAGAGGACAATCTCCGGCTCCTCCAGAAGCTCCGGGAGCGAGTGCAGAGGCAGGCATTTTATACTTTATTCCTGTCCAAACCTTCCAGTTCTAGTAAAAGGCGGACAACTTCGATTATTTCATATGCCAAAGTGCAGCTAATATGATATTAAATTCTCAGGGTGGGTCTTGAATTACCGACCGTGGAAGTGAGATATCGGGATCTGTGCATAGAAGCAGACAGCAAAGCCGTTCATGGGGAATCCGTCCCAACTCTTTGGAACGCCCTCAAAGCCATTTTCTACGTGAGATTTTCTTCTCTATCTTCTTCCCCCTTCTCCAAGCTTTTACAGGTCCTAAAGTTTTGTCGAGGACGACACAATTGAAGTCAAAGAACAAGTTATCTGTTGTAGATACTATGTTTGGCTAACATAGGCTCCTATTTTTGGGACATTAGAGAAGGACAGCAAACTGGCCACGTGATGCAAATGGATCCTCTTGTTAGAAAATTGGCAGTTTCAAATCATCCATGTCTCAATGGGGGCATACATTAAAAACATCTAATTCCAAATCTTTCACTTATCATAAATCGATGGGGTGCGACATACGTGTTGCACTGTTGCTTTATGTAGAAAATTAATTACTAATTTTTGGAAAACAAATTCCTAAGGAAACTCACGAGAAATCTAGGGTTCGGCAACATTTCAAATTTTCAATTCTTTTGTTTCCTAGGATAGAAAAAAGAAGAAATCTATTTGGTAACATCAATTAATTTTTCTATTCCTGGTCATAAAAAAAGTGGTCGGAAATAGATTTGGAATATAAATAAGAAATAAAAAAAGTAGTTTCTTATTTTCAATAACAATTTCTAGAAATAAGTCATTTTTTTTTCTTTTTTGGTTTTTTCTTCTTCTAATTGGTCAGTGGAGACTCGCTGCCTGCCACTACTAGCCAGTTGCTTTTGCCATCTGTGCTAGAGGAGGAAAAAGAAGAGAGGAGAAAAAGAAAAAAAGAAGAAGAAAAAAAAAATATTATTAAAAAATTGAAAGAAATTCTACATCACAAAAGAACCTATGGATCGTATTAAACACATTCTTATTCTTTTTTTTTCTAGAAATAGAAATTTTGTATAATTACCAAATACGTTGTTTTACTCAAAAACTGTTCCAGGGAATAAAAATATAAAAGGATTACCTTTGAAAAAAATTACTCCAATAACAGAAATGTTACCGAACGCAATCCTAATTGCACCCGCTTTACAATCTTAGGAGTTTTATGATGAATTAATATGACTCTTTTTAACTTGATTTTTGTTATCTTTACTAGGCTGATTTGGTAACCAACTTATTAGCTCACGCAACTGCTTCTCTATTCTATCAAGCTATTGCAAACCGTTCTGGTAAAAGTCATAGGACATAAACGTGGGAACCAAGAGCCTTTGTTTTTTTGGTCTCTGAAGCAGGCTCCAACAACTAAGGTTGGCTGCAAGTATAAGGGGAACAAGATAAGAATTCTCAAGAACGTTAGCGGCGTCCTTAAGCCTGCGAGGTTAGTATTAGAGCTTAGCGTATGCACTGTTTTAGAGTCACAAGTTGACGTATATGACGTTACTATGCAGCGTAATTCTTTTCTCTCGAAATTGTTACAGGATGACGCTCTTGTTAGGTCCACCAGAATGCGGAAAGACCACCTTATTACAGGCATTAGCAGGCAAATCGGAGAAATTCCTCAAGGTATTACCTTTTTGTTGTTCTGTCAGTTGTAGATTTTCCATGCTGACAGGAATAGCTTCTATACTTAAACTATATTCGGATGCAAATAATCATGCATATGTGTAAGATCAGCGGAATTGACCAACGATGTATGATGCAGGTCAAGGGTGAAACTTCATACAATGGCTACAAGCTGAATGAGTTTGCTCCTCAGAAGACTTTAGCCTATATAAGCCAATATGATACACATATTTCCGAGATGACCGTGAGGGAGACGCTCGACTTCTCTGCACGATGTCAGGGCATAGGAGGAAGGGCAGGTACTAGTTTGTTCTCCAACCTTGAAGTTACTATTAGTTGCGGTGGTCATTGCTGATGCTCTTTATGTCTGCTTTTCATTGAAGACATGTTGAAAGAAGTTAGCAAAAGGGAGAAGCAAGCAGGAATTAATCCAGAGCCAAGCTTAGACACTTACATGAAGGTTAATCTTTCCAAAAAGTTGGATTCATTACAATATTTTAATTACAGTAACGACTGGCGACAATGGCTTCTGATGACGTTATGACTACATGAGCGGGCAATTTCTATAGGAGGAATGAAAAGAACACTTCAAACAGACTACATTTTGAAGGTAATGTTTCCAATGGGAAAAGGAGTTACCAAGTTTATTTTTCAGACAATTCTACTTTTGCTACAATTGCTGCGATTTTACGCCTTTTCAGGTTCTTGGACTCGACATCTGCGCAGATACAATCGTTGGGGATGCGATGAACAGAGGAATTTCTGGTGGTCAAAAGAGAAGGCTGACGGCCGGTTAGTTTTACGTGAACATGCCGCAAATGATGAGAAACTTATAGGAACAGTTTCTATGTCACACTGTAAAATTTAGGATTACAATTTTGATGTTCTCTTTTCCAGGGGAAATGATAATTGGTCCAGCGAGAGTTCTATTTATGGATGAGATATCAACAGGCTTGGACAGCTCCACTACCTTTCAGATCATAACATGGTTGCAGCAACTGGCGCACATAACAGAGTCCACAATTTTGGTTTCGCTTCTTCAGCCAGCACCGGAGACTTTTGATCTCTTTGATGACATAATTCTAATGGCACAGGGGCATGTAGTGTACCATGGACCTCGGACGGATGTTCTCAGCTTCTTTGAACACTCTGGTTTCAAGTGCCCATTGAGAAAAGGCATTGCTGACTTTCTCCAAGAAGTATGCACTCTTGCTTAATAAAGAACTGTTCGAACTGTGGAAGGATAGCACTGACGTATGCTGTTTTTGGGAATTCTTGGCAGGTGGTTTCCGAAAAGGACCAGGCAGGATACTGGCATCACAAAGACCGGCCCTATAATTTCATATCTCCTAGCATGTTTGCACGAATGTTTAAAGAGCATCTAACGGGAAAGACACTGGACGAGGAACTCGCCAGGCCTTTTGAGAAAACTGAGCTACGCAGAAGTGCTTTATCTTTCGAAATTTACTCGTTAAAAAAGTGGGAGTTGTTCAAAGCGTGCCTTTCGAGAGAATGGCTCCTCATGAAGCGCAACTGGTTTGTTCATGTCTTCACATCAGCACAGGTAATTGCTCAGTTGGACTCAGAATGTGCAGTCACAATACATGGTTAATAAGAAATGCACGCAAAATTCATTGATTTGGTGGTTACTCTTTGCAGCTCGTGGTCGTTGCAGTTATTATAGTGACCGTCTTCTTGCGCACAAGGATGAAAGTCGACTTGGTGCATGCGGATCTTTTCATGGGTTCCCTATTTTATTCTCTCATCCGGCTCATGGTTAATGGTCTTCCGGAACTGGCAATGACTGTTTCTAGACTTGGTGTCTTTTACAATCAACGAGATAATTTCTTCTTCCCTGCATGGGCTTATACCATTCCAGCGGCCATACTGAAAATCCCATTTTCTTTACTTGATGCGTTTCTTTGGACAGCTATTACCTATTATGGAGTTAATTATAGTCCTGAACCACAAAGGTAATTCCGAAATTCAATATATCAGAGAGATGATATGACTTTTAGCCACTCACTTTTTTCATGACTGTCAGGTTCTTTAATCAATTCTTCCTGCTCTTCCTATTGCATCAAGTATCGATATCAATGTTCCGATTGATAGCTTCTGTGGTTCGAAATCCGCCTGTTGCAGCAATTTGCGGTCTATTCTCTTTATTTGTTTTGTTTTTATTTGGTGGCTTCGCCATCCCGAAACGTAAGTTTAATTTTATCGATTCTAATTATACGGACTTTAGCAAAGTGATAGGAACTTAGCAGCCTTGTCTCTCTGCAGCTTCTTTACCCGGTTGGTTGAGGTGGGGATTCTGGTTCTCTCCAGTGTCATATGCCGAATTAGGTGTTTCGGTGAATGAGTTTCTCGCTCCAAGGTGGCAAAAGGTGACATCCTGGAGAACAAACCAATCTCACACGAATGGATTTCCCATGACAATGGTGGCGTCTAGTATTTAACAGGCTTAATGATCCTCTGCAGGTTTCATCTCTTAACGGCACTCTGGGGCAACAAGTGCTCAAACGGTATGGTCTAGATTATAGTTACCACTTTTACTGGATATCAGTTGGGGCATTGATTGGATTTTGGATGGCTTTCAACGTTGGGTTTACCTGTGCTCTGAGTTTTTCAAAAGGTAATTGAACATGCTGGCTAGGAATTCTCTCTGACGGTTAACACTATTTCACTGAATGACATGTATTTATCGGCTAATCACAGCTCCAAGCAGATCTCGAGCTGTTGTCTCCAGTAAGAAGATCTCCCAGCTGGACAAAGACAGAGACATTGATCATCCCACTCCAGGAGAACAAGCGGCTAACAAAAGTACCACTGAGCCAAAAATTAGAGGTTAGAAGTTTCATAAGAGTTAGTCAATTATCATCTATTGAAAAAATCAGCAAAACTGCAAAAGAAAGGTTGATATCATGCATTTGTGAGTACTGGTCGATGCTTTAAATCAGTTTATATTGCCTTGTGACGCCAGTGCAATTTTGAAATTGTATAGAGATGGTTTTACCATTTGAACCAACAACTCTAACATTCGAAAACGTGCAGTACTTCGTTGAAACAACCAAGGTGAGGCATTTGAGTTGTTGAAAATAAGTGTTTGTTTTGCATATCATATCAATAAAAGATTGGCATAATGGAATTTCAAATGCTTCCAGAAATTAAGAGAGCAAGGTTTCCCAGAAAGGAGACTACAGCTTCTTCGAGATGTTACTGGAGCCTTCAGACCTGGAGTCCTAACAGCTTTGATGGGCATCAGTGGCGCAGGGAAAACAACATTAATGGATGTTCTTTCAGGAAGAAAAACCGGCGGTTTTATTGAAGGAGACATAAAGGTTGGGGGATATCCTAAAGTTCAAGCCGCATATGCCAGAATATCTGGCTACTGTGAGCAAATCGACATACATTCTCCACAGCTTACAATTGAGGAATCAGTGGCATACTCAGCTTGGTTAAGGTTGCCGGCTCACATTGACAAAAATACAAGAGCGGTAGGATTTTTTCATCACAGGAAGTAGTTTGTACATCACGCTTTGAGATGCAAATGTCACTTTGTTTGCTAATTGTTGGATAAATCTTGCCAACAGTTTTCCTAGGATAGGTGCCAACAAACGGCTAAATCTTGTGCCCAACTGGAAAGATTTTAGCATATCAATTGCACACTAGATATTCTCATGTTGATCAAATCCAGCGGGTAGAGAGAAACCATATTAGGTCTCTCGTATCACATATCGAGTGATAACATTTTGCACTAATTAGTAGTTAAATCTGCATTGCAACTGAATTATATGTTGTCAATCAGGAATTTATGGCTACAGTACTTCAAATGATTGAGCTGGATGACATAAAAGATGCCATAGTTGGTGTTCCTGGTGTGACCGGTATATCATTCGGACAGCGTAAACGGCTGACTATAGCAGTGGAACTTATTTCTAACCCATCAATAATCTTCATGGACGAACCTACTTCTGGTCTCGATGCTAGAGCAGCCACCATTGTAATGCGAGTCGTGAAGAATATTGTTTGCACAGGGAGGACAATTGTGTGTACAATTCACCAGCCAAGCATTGACATATTTGAGGCTTTCGACAAGGTAACTTGCTAACGCATTCATTCCCGTAACAGTTTATTCTGCTATCTGTAAAATTATGGTTAGAAGACTGCTTTTTGGTGCACATTGCATGAAATTCTATTTACTACTCACTTCACATATGTTTGTAAAGTACATCAATAACTGTGACGATCCCAACTGAAGCATGTCGCATTTGATGAACTCTGCAGCTAATCCTGATGAAAAGAGGAGGTCAAATGATATACTCTGGAGAGCTTGGAGAGCATTCAAATAAGCTTATTGAATATTTTGAGGTAATTGTTACATCTCAGGCATGAGCAATTCAATTGATACTTCTTTCTCAAAATATGCACGTCATTAAGTATGAATTGGTTCTATGATGAGTTGCAAACCAAGCTGATATATCCCAAAGGTAGAAAAACATATAAAATTGACTAAACCTACTGAATAGCCTTATACTCCACACTGCAAAAAAAAAAAAGGATTGAGAAAGCTTGACCACTGAATCCCTACATTTCCCCTTGTCCAGAGTATCCCTGGAGTGCCAAAAATCAAGGATAATTACAACCCGGCTACGTGGATGCTGGAAATCACAAGTCCTTCAATAGAATCTCAACTTGGTATAGACTATGGCATCATTTATGAGGAATCTGATCAGTGCAGGTGAGCATACAAGAGTAAAATGTTCAGAGTGCACGTGAAGCGCATGCGAAGCACACATTAAGTGCTCATCAACCACACAGGTCGCAAAATTCAATGCTTCTGTCTCTTATGTGATGCTAACTTGGAGTATTGACCAGAGAATGACATATGTGCAAATAAATGGTGCTTCTCGTACTCGCTATGGGAAAAAAAAAAATGATGTCTGCTAATTAAATAGTTTTGGCCACTGTAGGATGAACAAAGAATTAGTGAGAGAGCTAAGTTTGCCAGTGGCTGGGACCAAAGAGATGTGTTTCTCTGCAGGCTTCCGGCAAAATAGATGGGAGCAGTTCAAGACATGTTTATGGAAACAACATCTAACCTACTGGAGAAGCCCTGAATACAACCTGGTGCGCCTGATTTTCATTACCGCATCTTCCTTTTTTTGTGCCGCTCTCCTTTGGCAAAAAGGAAATGAAAAGGAAATGTAAGTTCCTCATACAACCCAGTTAGTCTCTCGTTGCTTGTCAATCATTGAGATTAGGAGCTTGTAAAACTTGAACCATCTAAGATGCTGAAACATGATTCTTCATTTTCAAGAAACAACAAGCAAGATCTTTTCAACATACTTGGATCGATGTATGTCTTTGTGCTATTCTTGGGGGTAGGGAATGCCAATTCCGTTCTGCCGTTTGTTGCTACCGAATGCATCGTTGTCTACAGGGAAAGATTTGCCGGAATGTACTCATCGTGGTCCTATTCATTTGCTCAGGTCACTAATTCGTGCTCCTCTGTGATGTCTTCTCTCGGCTACACTGATACATTTCTCGTTCTTCCATAATCTAACGATGATATTATGCCCCTCAAATATGTTGCAGGTGGTTATTGAAGTTCCATACATATTCTTGCAAACGGTTCTGTTTGTGCTGATCACATACCCTGCCATAGGTTTCTCTGTCTCGTTCTATAAAGTGTTTTGGTACTTCTACACCATGTTCTGTACGTTGCTCTATTTCAACTACTTTGGAATGATGCTTGTTTCACTGACACCAACATACCAAGTGGCTGCCGTGTTCGGGAGTTTTGCCTACACCATGTTCAATCTGTTTGCGGGGTTCCTGATTACCGGACCCGTAAGTCTGTCATCAAACTTTTGCTATTCTGTCAAGTAACACCCAATCATTAACGTTATTTGTGGCTTAACAAGTCTTAATTGGTGTTTTATCATCCATTTTGGCAGCAAATTCCGGTCTGGTGGCGTTGGTGTTACTGGATCTGCCCAGTCACTTGGTCCTTGAGAGGTATGCTAAGTTCGCTATACGGAGACATCCATAAGGAGATAACAGTTTATGGACAACAAACAATGATCAGCACCTTCTTGGAAAATTATTATGGGTATCGCTATGATCAACTCTACATCGTAGCCATCATGCTTTTGGCCTTTCCGCTAATTTTCACGTGTATATTTGCCTGCGCAATTGCAAAATTGAACTTCCAAAGGAGATGAAAGGAGTGTAGAGAGTGCTTCATTGAATACTTCCACTTAGAATCATCAGAATAGAAGGAACTCTATTTTAAAGTCTTGACCTTGATTTCATCTCTCATATTGTGGTAACATCTGAATCAATTCTTTATCATCTAATTTTACGCCATAATTACTTAATTAAGCAGATTTTTTGCAAACAAGGGCAATAAAGTTACTCATTGCCACGATTCTTGTCAAATAACAGGAAAAACAATTACGCATTCGACACTTTCTACGTATTAGTAGAAAGATATAAGAGTGATCTATAACATACAAAGAACAATCGCAAACATCAAAGGTGTGTATCACTTAGACACTTGAGGACCTTTATGTGGTTGATTCTGTCCCAATACTAGACCGCGAGCATGTTCGTGCATGCACTGAGTTTGTTTAAGATGCAATTAACTTACTAGTTTAATATGTTTGCAACGAAAGGAATCAAACTAAAAAAAAGTTGGATTACTTTGTAAGAGCAATCTTTGAGAGTTTAACCGGTTGTTGAGTGAGAGAAAAAAAAAAAAAAAGCTGCTAAAATCAAAATGCAGCCAAAGAAGCAAAACCGTTGCGTCCAGAGCGGTAGAGATTAACATTCTATTGTCCTTTGTTACTCTTTAGTGTAAGAACAGGAACTGGTTGGTTTTAGGAGATGATGAACCGCCTTGATAATGCTCATTTTTCTGTGTCTTGGTCGGAGGAAAATTATTCATCTTGTTAGCTCGGAAATCTTAAGGACTTCGTAAGTTTAGTAATGCTTAAAAAGTGCTCCTTTACACTCGTCAGTGGGTCTTGCTACGCGTGCAATAGTAAGTTGGGAAGCTCGATTCCGGCTCATACAACATGGAAGAGATTTCCGAGCCACACGTTCGCGATGATTTCTTGTCGACAAACAAAGTGTAATTGTTTTAATAACATATAGATGGAGAGATTTTCTGGGTGTCTTGAAACACAATATATCATTTCCAAATAACAATTTTTCCAAAAGTAGTTTTCTCCCACATCACACATGATTAAGCATCATTAATTATTTCGAGATGAGGCAAGTGAGCGATTATGTGTACTTTCCTACATCACACATGATTAAACATCATATAACATAAGTTATTTTTTTCTTTTCTTTAGTTTCTCGAACAAACTTTCATTGGCTTCGATTGGTCATGGATGAATTGGGACAGGGCCACTTGTATCTTCTAACAGTTCCCAATTCCAAGGACAGGAACTACACCGAAAAAAAAAAAAAACGTAGCTGCACAGATAGAGGATACTGCTATTCTAGTTCCAACATGATTCCTTCTCGTCTGTTCCAAAGGTTTCCAACGCTCTCTTCGGTGAAAACCACAAGAACGATTAATTAATTTCCGTCGGTTTGGCGTCTTGTTCAAGAATATTATCTGGCAGCCATTAGTGTCATGCCTCGATCTTCCGGGCATGTGCCCATCCCTCTTTGGTCAATTAAATGCGACGTCTCTGCATGCGTTGCCGACCCATTCATTTTTAAATGCACATGCGGAAGCAGATCACTAATCCCCAAACAACAATTCAATGGCATAAAAAAGCAGGACAACAATTCACAACCAAAACAAGCCTTTTTAAACACTTCAGGTTTATACACAAAACTAGGCTGTTTACAAAAGGTTGGCTCAACAAAATGGGAATTGTCCTATGACTCACTAGTCAGACACGTTTGCTGATTCTTCGATCTCCACCTTCTCAGACTCCGAGACTTCTGGTCTTCCATGACCGCCATCTAGGGACCTGAAAATGGTTATGCAATAACCAATGAGACAATGTCTCAGCAAGTTTAACCATCTAAGACCTGATTAGAAAGAAAATATGCCCTGAGGGCTGCCTAAGCACAACACAAGTTAAAGGGCTTACCTTGGCCTCAGTTTCTTCCTGCAAATCAGTTCAAATAACAGATACTGACAATCATATCATCCAATCAATCATATCGACTTAACAATCAATCGACTCGGTCGATTACATGTCAACAGGACCACTCTCCGGTCATTTCAACTATTCAATCTCAATTCTTACTCACGGCTCAATGAGCATAACCTACCAAATTCTTGGCTATAAATCCCGATCCAAAGGACACAACCTATCTTTAGGTGGTAATTGCGGCCCAATGGGCACAACTTTTAATAGGTGGCAGATCACAGCCATATTAGGCACGACTTCTCAGGTGGTGAATCATGGCCGCATTGGGCACGATCTTTAACGGGTGGTGGATCATGGCCTTAGTGGGCACGACCGATTCCGAATTCGGTGGTAAATCACGACCCTAATGGGCACGACCTCTGACAGGTGGTAAATTACGGCCCAACAGGGCACAGCCGTACTTTGGCGGTTTTCTAGGTCCACTCACAACCTCTCAGGTTCATTTTCCCATTAAACACCGACATCTCTTAATTTTGGGAAAATTCTCCACATAATCATCAATTCACCAAATTTTCATAAATCAATGCTCAATTAAATAAACAGAAAGTATCACTGCAATCAGCATGAAATTCCAATAACCAGTTATCCCGGTTGAATTTCTAAAAAATAAATAATTAACTAAATAATTACAAAAATAAATAAATAAATGCAATAAATCCAACTTAGATCCGTTATAGCCTAATTGGAAGCCGAAACAGACCTGGAAAATTTTCGAGACTCGTTCAATAAATACTAGAGTCTATTTACTTGCTACTTACACTAACTAATCACCTAACATGCATTGGCAGATAATTAAATTTACTAATCTAATCTAATCTATCCATCTAAATATGCTTAATTTAATCTAATTAACCCTAAGCATAATTAACCGACTAAGCAGAAATTCACTGTAGTAGTTGGTGTTGGACGCAGGAGGAGGGGGCACCGTTTGTTGGCTCAATGGCCAAGTGGCAGTGAAGCGAAGTTGTTCGATCAACCAGGGGCTTCGGTGGGTGGAAGTGTTGACCAAGGGTGTGACATCCCGATTTTCCAATTCTATTTTCAATAAATTGAGATGGGCATTTCGTTGGCACACATATAGTTCTTTTCCTTGAGTCGGCCACTCATGTAAAAACTAGTCTATCAAGTGAAGCCGTTAAGAAATTCTAATGCATCAAACTCGAGAATTTGACCAGGAAGCAATCTTTCGACCGAGCTAATCTGCAAGGGTCATTACGGCACAATTAAAAATCGATTAGAGATAGGAGATAGGTCGACTCGATAAAGGCATGTGATCAGGTGTGGGTGAATCCACCAGATTGCACAATTCTTGTCGATTGGCACTGGACCAACTTTTCTGTCGATTGGGTACCCTGTGTTCGTATTAGAAACCTTGAGATTACCCCGACAACCGAAAGTCACCAATGTTTCAAAGATGTACATTGTGGCTTGAGGTGATCAACCACATGTCAAATGTATGAAAATTTCTAAAGGCTACCTAGTAGGTTGGGCCGCGCTAGTATCGTGCCAAAGTGAAATTAACCGTGGAATTGAGATCGAATTCAGAAATTGGAAGTCATGGTGTGTCATAAATCATTTTAGGATCATTGACTCATCTTCGGAAGATTGTTCATGCAAGTCGAGTTTTTCAACAAAATAATAAGAGAATAGCTAATTTGGCTCAAGAAATTAGTAGGCCCGCTTTTGGTCGTACTTTTGGGACTTAAGTTGATTCTATGGACAAGTGAAGATGTGAATTGAAGTGTGGTGACATTGGATTAATTTTATGGACTTCAATTTGATTCAATTGGAAGAGAATTGAATGGAATTAAAGAAATTAATGTACGAAGTTTCATGCCCCAGCGGAAAAATAAAATGAACCCATTGAAATAGGTTGTAGAGGAAATAAGTTAGTGGATCATGACATCATGGGGTGATGTCATGGTGGGTGGCCAATTGGTGGAGATCTTGACAAGTGGCAGGGTGGATTTAATCCCCAAAACGTGAAGGGCCCCACCACTTCATCTTCAAGCTTGGGAAGAGAGAGAGAGAGAGAGAGAGAGGGGAGGGGAGCTGCCCATTCGAACCAGCTAGCTGGTTGGACGTCGCCCCTTCGCCGCTCGACATCGCCAGCTTCGCCGGAGAAGCTCGTCGCTGTCGTCGTTCGTGCGTGTCGCCCGCGCATCGCGCCCGCTCATCGTCGCATCGCCTCCACCGCCTCCAGCCTTCGTCCGCGTAGCCCTGAGCTCCTTCCCCTCCGTCCGCCGTTTGTTGCCGTCCACCAGAGCCTCCATTGCCGCCGTTCGTCGCCGCCAGCCACTGCCTAAGCTGCTGCCGCCCATCCCTGCCAGTTTCGCGCCCGAACCGCCGTCGTGCAGCCCCCTGTTGGCCTCAACCAGCAACCAAGAAAAATGGGTATAGCAGCCCGATTTTGGCCCGTTTTGGCCGGCTTCCCGACCCCGGATGCTCGGCCCGCCTTGAGGAAAGTCGATCCTCGGGTCGTCCTCGTCGTTTTGGTCCGCTTGGCTCACTAATCCGGTGAGTTTAGCTCACTAAACCTTGATTAGAGGGTTAATGATGCTTTATGTGTGCTTAGTTTATGTTAAGTGTTATTAGGTGGTTAGTTTAATTTATTTAAGTGTAGATTATATTAAGGTGCTTAATTAACTTAAAGTGTATTTATTTAAGGTTAAAAGAAGTTATTTAATGTTAAGCCTTGATGGGACATAATAGGGTTTTATTTTTGAATTATTTAATTGCTTCGAAATTCTGGAAATTATAATATTATATTATAATCCGAAATTATTAAAATATTATTATTTAAAAAAAATGAAAAAATTATTTTTGACCCCGGTTGCTCAGATGCCGATTGCTGCTGTGCATTTAGAATTTGAAATTGATGATTGGTTATGGCAAATTAAGTGTGATTGTGATAAATATGGATTCTTTATAAAATCATAATGTGGAAATTTATGGGAGATTGGCCGTGATTGACCACCTATTAAAGGTTGTGCCCGGTGAGGCCGTGATTGACCACCTCTTAGAGGTCGTGCCTAGTGAGGCTATGATTGACCACCTATTAAAGGTTGTGCTCGGTGACGCCGTGATTGACCACCTATTAAAGGTTGTGCCCAGTGAGGCTGTGATTAGCCACCTGATAAAGGTTGCGCCTAATTGGGCTGTGAATTACCACCTATTAGAGGTCGTGTCCATCGGGCAGGGATCTACCACATTTTAAAGGTTGTGTCGAGTGGGGCCGTGATGCCACTAGTTCTAATTTTGCCGAGTGGGGCCGTGATTGCCACTGGTTGTTAAACCTTCCTATAGGGCCGTGCTTGAGAGCAATGATTGATTTGCTAGAATGACATGTAATCGGCCGAGTCGATTGATCGCTGAGACGATCCAAGTGGTTGAATTGTTCTAATGATGTGATTGTGCCGCAGTTATTTGGTTATCATAATTGCACGTGGTTGAATTATATAAATTGTGCTAACCTGCAGATGGAGACTAATGTGAGGTAAATCTTTGTGTGATGTGGCTAGGCCACCCGGGGCGTATTTTCTTTCTAATAGGGGTTTAAGGGGTTGAACTTGCTGAGACATTATCTCATCTCAGTTTGGGGATTACAATTTCAGGTCCCTGGTGGATGAAGCGGCTAGATAGCTTTGGTTGGCCTTGAGGAGTTGCAAAGGCAAAGTCATAAGGATTGGAGAACGTGTCCTGCTAGTTGGTTTTAGGATAGTTCCCCTTTTGTCGAGCTGGTCTATTTTGTAGACAGTCCAGTGTTGTATTTAAACCCTTTGTGTTTGTAAATGAGTGTTTGGTATTGTGATTGATTGCATGCTTTTCTATCCCAAGTTAAATGTTGTTAGGGGATTTGTTTCGCTTCCGCATGCGTAAATAAATGAATGGGTCGGTGGCATATCCTGGGATGTCGCATATTTGATTGACTGCAGTGGGATGTGCGCGTATCTCGGGGTTCGGGGCGTGACAAAGGGAGGCTGGTTCGTGGACAAATGGCTGCGGGGTCAACAAAAGAACTCAACTAGGAAAATTTAACTTGAGGAGGAGGCGACAAATCTTGGTGGGCAAGCAGGTGGTGGAAGAGAAAGAAGATGAGACTGCAATAAGTGAAAATGAAGTAGAAGTCGAAGACTTCCGTGGGGGGTGATGCTTGCGCGAAGGAGGGGGATGTCGAGGCATGCGGAAGAAGCTTTGAAGAAGAGAATACAAAGTCAATGAACTAATCCAAAAAATTAATTGCTTGGTCCCCCTAATTATCTTCAACCTCATCCCATGTCTCATAGTACTTTCTAGCCCAATAAATCACCAATTTATCCAAATTGAAGCCAAAATAATGCTGCCCTTGCCTAATTTCGAATTTTCCAATTTTAGGATCAATTTCTTTACTCAATTTCCCAAATTGAGGTCCAATTTCGGTGAAGAAAAATTCCGAACAATTTTATGCAAGTCCCCAACACTCAAAAACTCAGCTTGGAAGTCCAAATTTCCTTTAATTTGGTATGCTCAATTTCAGTTAATTTCCGCAACATCCGAAATGATTTTTCCGTAAAAATCTCGGAATC
Source organism: Eucalyptus grandis (assembly GCF_016545825.1). Classification (NCBI taxonomy): domain Eukaryota; kingdom Viridiplantae; phylum Streptophyta; class Magnoliopsida; order Myrtales; family Myrtaceae; genus Eucalyptus; species Eucalyptus grandis. The sequence continues at coordinate 6,518,840 of NC_052622.1, read as the reverse complement.
TCCGAAAATTCTTCGAAGGATGAGTCGAGGTTCCTAAAATAGATCATGACATGACATAACTTTTAATTTTTGAAATTGAGTTCAAATTTGCGGTTAATTTCGATTTGGCGCGATTTTAGCATGACCTAGGCTATCGTGTAGCTTTCAGAAACTTTTAGTGCAAATGACCCATGGTCGATTTTCTTCAAGTCACAATGAACCTACTCGACACATTGGCGACTCTCGATTGTCGTGAAAATCTCGAGGATTCAAATATGGATATAGGGTACCAAAACAATAAGAAAATCAATTTAGTGCTGGTCGACGATAATTTTGTAATTTAGTGGAATCACTCATGTTTAGCCACACATCTCTATCGAACCAATCTATCTCTGATTTCTAATCGACTTATGACCTCAGTAGATGAGCATGGTCGAATATTCAATTCTTGATCGAATCCTCAAGTCTATTGCATTAAAATATCTTATTTACTTCACATGATATGCTAGTTATCTCGTGAGTGGCTATCTCTGAGAAAAACACTATAGTCACATTGATGAAATGCCCAACTTATCCAATCGAAATCAGAATTGAATTTTCAGGATGTCACAATTATTCCCATCTTATAAAAATTTCATTATTGAAATTTAAACCTTTACCAATCCTTACACAAAAAGGTGGGGGTATCGTCGTCTCATCGAATCTTCCTTTCTCTGGTTACTTCTTCAATCCCATGGTGTTGTCAGACCAATTTGACCAAGGGGACATTCTTGGTACACAAAATCTGCCCTTTCTGATTCACAAGCTGAATAAGGTTTTCCAAGTACGACACTCTATCGTCTACATCTAATTCTTCAAGATTTAGCACGTGGGTCAGGTCAGACTCATACATCCTCAACCTTGACACGTGAAAGACGTCATGCACTTGTGCCTACCTCGGCGGCAATGCAATATGATACGTAATGATCTCGATTATTTTCAGAATCTCAAAGGGACCTACATACCTTAGTTTTAATTTTCCCTCATTTCCAAAGCACAATGTATCCCTTATTGGTGACACCTTTAGAAAGATGTAATCACCAACTTGGAACTCTAAGGGCCTTTGATGCTCAATGATACAACTTTTATGGCGGTTCTGAGCGGTCTTTACTTTGGCACTGATAATAGCAACTGCAATCACTAATTGTTGACTGACTCTAGGCCTATGATATTTCTTTTCTTGACTTCGTCACAACACACTGGCGCTCTGCACACTCTACTATGCAAACTTCAATAGAAACCATTTGAAAGTTCTGCTGAAATTGAAAACTTCTGCTCTAGATTTGATATAGATCCGTCACTAGCACTACATGTAGACGAATTATCTGAAGCACATACACTTCTGCATGCCTATTCAAATCAAGATCCTTCCGTAGCACGATAAAGTGAGCCGACTTCGTCAGCCTGTCGACCACAACCTCAAATGGAATCATTACTCCTCTGATTCCTTGGCAAGCTTGACACAACGTTCCACCGTGATATACTTTCATTCCCACTTAGGACTCTCGAGTGATTGTAAAAGTCATCTCGGTTTGCAATATTGAACTTCCACTTACTGACACATCTGACACTTACAACCTGTTCGGCGATATCTATCTTGATAGCGGTCTATCAATCGAGCCGACACCGATTCTGACCCACTTGTATTGTCTGATCAAATAATGCAACTACTTTGGCGGTTTTCTAGGTCCACTCACAACCTTTCAGGTTCATTTTCCCATTAAACACCGACATCTCTTAGTTTTGGGAAAATTCTCCACATAATCATCAATTCACCAAATTTTCACAAATCAATGCTCAATTAAATAAACAGAAAGTATCACTACAATCAGCACGAAATTCCGGTCACCGAACATCCCGGTTGAATTTCCGGAAAATAAATAAATAAATAAATAATTACGGAAATAAATAAATAAATGCAATAAATCTAACTTAGGCTTGTTATAGCCTAATTGGAAGCCGAGACAGACCCAAAAAATTTTCGAGACTCGTTCAATAAATACTAGAGTCTATTTACTTGCTAATTACACTAACTAACCACCTAATATGCATTGGCATATAATTAAATTAACTAATCTAATCTAATCTATCCATCTAAACATGCTTAATTTAATCTAATCAATCCCTAAGCATAATTAACCAACTAAGCAAGGATTAGTGAGTTCAACTCACTTGTTAAATGCGAAGACCGAAATAGCACGACGGTGGCTGAAATCCAAATTTTTGGTGACGTCGACGAATACTCGGGCCGGGCCTACAAGCCTTGCAAGCCCACGGAAAATTCTAGGCTTAGACTTGGGCTTGGGCTTGCTTCTTGGGCTTCAAGTGAGTTGGAATTGAAGCTGGGCTGAGCTGAAATCACTTGGGTTGTTGGGCCAAACAACAAAAGAAACTGCTGGGCTGAACCAGAAGTAACTGTGGAGATGGGCTTCGCTGGACTTTTCTCGGCTGATCGTGGGCTTCGCATTGCTGGAAACAGAGGTGGCGAATTGGGTAGGGTTAGAGGCAAAGCTGCTAGGGAATTCGGCTTTGTGGGCTGACAACGCATGGACGTGGGGGTGGCAACCTCAGTTGACTAGATTCGTGAGGCGAAGGAGAGAAGACACGGACGCTGCTGTTGGAAGGAGAAGACGTGGACGAAGAGGCAGCTCCCTCGATCGTTGGTGCTGGATGCAAGAGGAGGGGGTGCCGTTTGTTGGCTCAACGGCCAAGTGGCAGCAAAGCGGAGCTGCTCGGCAAGGGCTTCGGTGGGTGGAAGTGTTGACCGAGGGAGGCTGGTTCATGGACAAATGGTTGTGGGGTCAACAAAAGAACTCAATTGGGAAAATTTGACTTGAGAAGGGAGCGACAAATCTTGGTGGGCGAGCAGGCGGTGGAAGAGAAAGAAGATGAGACTCCAAGAAGTGAAAATGAAGTAGAAGTCGAAGACTTCCATGGAGGGGTGAGGCTCGCGCGAAGGAGGGGGATGTCAAGGCATGCGGAAGAAGCTTTGAAGAAGAGAAGACAAAGTCAATGAACTAATCCAAAAAATTAATTGCTTGGTCCCCCCAATTATCTTCAACCTTATCCCATGTCTTATAATACTTTCTAGCCCAATAAATCCACTAATTTATCCAAATTGAAGCCAAAATAATGCTGCCTTTGCCTAATTTCGAATTTCCCAATTTTAGGATCAATTTCTTCACTCAATTTCCCAAATTGAGGTCCAATTTTGGTGAAGAAATATCCCGAACAATTTTCTGCAAGTTCCCAACACTCAAATGCTCGGCTCAATTTTTATTAATTTCCGCAATGTCCAAAACGATTTTTCTGTAAAAATCTCGGAATCTCTGAAAATTCTTCGAAGGATGAGTCGACATTCCTAAAATAAATTATAACACGACAGAACTTTCAATTTTTGAAATCGGATTCAAATTCGTGGTTAATTTTTATTTGCCGCGATTTTAGCGTGACCTATGCTACCGTGTAGCTTTTAGAAATTTTTAGTTCAAATGACCCGTGGTCGATTTTCTTTGAGCCACAATGAACCTACTGGACACATTGGCAACTCACGATTATCATGAAAATATCGATGATTCAAATACGAACACAAGATACCAAAACAATAGGAAAATCAGTCTAGTGCCGGTCGACGAGAATTTTGTAATTTAGTGGAATCACCCACGTTTAACCACACATCTCTATCGAACCGATCTATATCTGATTTATAATTGACTTATATCTGTGCCGTAATGATCTCAGTAGATGAGCATGGTCGAGTGGTCGTCTATTGCATTAAAATCTCTTAATGACTTCACCCGATAGGCTAGTTATCTCGTGAGTGGCTTAGAGAAAAGCACTATAGTCGCGTCGATGAAAGGCTCAACTTATCCAATCGAAATCAGCATTAAATTTTCAGTATGTCACAATTAGACTAGACCATGATTTCAAGGTGAACCTAGAATCGAAAAACCAGATCGGTAGAACCAAATTTCAAGATATGTAGGATAGATTTCAGCTTCTAAAAATTGGAGAACCTTTTCTAGATTCTAGGTAGGTGGAATCTGGAACTAAAAATTTGAAACCTGAATCTAGAACAAGTGTTTGTGTTTTCTTGGTTTGTGTCTTTACACAATATGAGTGTATGATATGGATTCTAGTTTGAGCTTCCATTTTATGACCAAGAGTTTATTCTTCACATGTCTAAATATAAGTTGTGGTTGGTGGATTAGCAATAAATGATGGTCATTAAAGATAATAATTCATTGCAATCGTTGAATTAATAATACAAGTAGAACTTGGGTAAACTCTAAAATCAACCTTGGAACCTATGACGGGTTGGTCCTAGGTTTCAAAGTATGTATGGTAGGCTCTAGGTTCGCAAAAATAAGGAACTTGCTCTAACGAATAAGTTTTATATTCCAAATGGAACATGTTCAGCCGCTCACTCGTAGCAACCATAGTTACCGGCACGACATATGGGAGCGATGATTAGATGACAAAATACATATTTGGCCAGAAATTATGTATAAATTAATTTCCAATTAATATCAAGTTTTATCACGGCGTGATATTACCGATCTAACCACTTGTTATAAGCTTTCGCATCTATGGAACATGTTACGTGATATCACTGATATGCAAGATACTTTCCCTAAATTTACACGAAAGGTTCCCGACTTTAATGATTATGATTCGCAAACTCTCCAACCTTTAGTGCGGGTCTAAAGTGAGCTTCCTTCCCTTTTCTTTTTCGCTGTCGAAGAAATGTCGGGTAGGGACTACTAACAGAGGGGTTTTTCGTATGATCACTCTTTGATCTTTATCATAAAGGTTTATAACCTATTTGAATTGTTGGGATTGAAGACCGCATTTATAGAATAATTCGCGGACAAGAAATGTCGAAAGGTATCAATACCACCTAGCATCTCGATGTTTTACAGTTTTAGTTCGTTAAGTTGGTTTCTTGATGCAATGGCCAATTTCAACCGTCGCATTCGGACTAACCTCCAACATCATACTTTAATAATTACATGCCCTTTTTTATTGTGAAAGAAAAGTTACTCAATTTAGTGACGCGCAATTTTAATCAAATATGATGTCTAGGTGATTGAATGTTATCGATGGGTTGAGCCTGATGCATGGACCAAATTGGGTCGAACCATGGATCAGTTAGCAAATTAATTAGGACAAAAAGATGATATTTATAATCGATTTGAGGTAGGTAGTGGAGAACAAGTTCTGAGACCAGCAAATCACTGGTGTGTAATTTCTCATTTCAACATGCAGAATTTTCTCGTAGCAACTATCCATAGAAAAGGAAACTAAAAAGAACTTTTCATGGTTCGTACAAGAATTGATATCCCTATTTTAATGTGTCTACTAAGAAGAGAAATAGAAAAAAAAATTAATTTTTGTTATTAATTTACAAACATATATATTTTATCTTGAGACGCCACTCTGATGAATGAATGATGGCAGGCGGACCAAAGGAAGCAATATTCCTCGGAAAAACTGTGATTAGTTAGCAAAATTTGGCAAGCATTTATGAATTATTAAATAGAGTAAGACCAAAAAGTATTTTGATTTGATGGATAAATTGGTCAACGAGATCTTATATCCTTTCTAGTTTCTGTGACGCCAATTTAACCGTTGCGCTGTAGACGGCTTTTGCTCGGTCAACGGTTTTGGGAGCAATAATCAGCTGCATATGACCCAATCCAAATTCATTGATTTGCTATTGTATTTCTCAAAAATGACGTCGACCAATTTGAATTTTTGCACCAAATCCAAATCATAAGGAAAAATTCCCAGTTAGTCCTGAAAAGTGAGCCCGGCTTTGTAAAATATTTGCATGCATGCAAGATGCACGCATGACGGCCGGCCACTTCTGTCACCAGCATATGGAGAAACTTCATGATTATTCCCATTCCCTAATGAGAAAGGCATATGGAGCTACTTCGTGATTATTCCCAATTCCCTAATAAGATAGGCATACCGGTTATTTTATGATCGCAAGCTCCGATCACTCTTTTTTTTTTTTTTTTTTTTTTTTATCAACAATAGTAGTTCTTTTAGACTACTCCGATTGGACCGGCGAGCGGCGCAAGTACTTAAAAGAACGTAAGCTTGCAATGTTCCGTTTTTCTTTCTTTTGTTGATAGAGTCTTCTTTCTTTTTTTCTATGTTTTTTTTTTTTTTTTTCAATTCTTTGACCTTTGACTTGTCAAACCGCAATATTATAGAGGGGGACAATCTCCGGCTCCTCCGGAAGCTCCGTCGGCGAGTGCGTAGGCAAGCCGCATCTTCGCGATTGCGGAAGACGATAATGTCACTTTCCGAGACGACTTCCATCGCTTTCGGAATATAAAATACACTTCAGAACCGAGTCGACATCTACGGGAGGTTGATTCGATGATGTAATAGAATCTCGCAAGGGAGACGACGGAGCGATTCGAGGAATTCTAGGAGAATGCAGTTTGTCGTCTTCCTCATACGGCAAACCACAATAATTTATTTTACTTTTTCGTACCTTTTTTCTAAATTTAGAGCACGAAACCTTTGGACAACGCTTGTCCGAAAATCTCATGTTAAAATTCAACGTTGGAATAGCAAACTAACAATGCAATGTGAATTTTTGAATTGATAAGATAGTAGAAACAACATGATAGGTTTGCATTGTTGCATATCCAAGCAGATGGGCCAAACATGAAAATATGATCAATTTTTCTCACCTTTATTAGGAATGGTTTATTTTGCATTTGGTTCACTCCTTCGAGCTTTGCCCCACTTCTTACATGAATTCACATATGTGATATTTTCGCGATTCCATATTAATATATCAAAATGGGTTTTCTTGTCATTGAATAATAATAATAATAATAATAATAATAATAATAATAATAATAATAATAATAATAATAATAATAATAATAATAATAATAATAATAATAATAAGGACTCGGAGTAAATCTATTTTCTCAAATAATGACTCAAAGTGAACTTTGTTTCAAATAAGGACTCAAAGTAGACTCATTGTTTCAAATAAAGACTCGAAGTGAATTTTGTGTCAAATAAGGACCTAAAGTGATCAAGTTAATTTCTATTAAAGACCTTAGCTCGCTGGCAGACATTTTCTAGCGATTTTAATAGGGGCAATTTTGTAAAAAATTTGTCATTGAAAAAAGAGGGAAAATTCAGTTTAGGTTATTCATTTAGATGTTTACGTTTTCTTCTTTATTCTCCCCCATTGCTTCTCAACCAAATCGTTGCTTGGTCATTATTGTGACTCGATTCTCATTGCTCCTCGCCTTGCTCGACCGGTGGAGAATTTGGGTCTACGCAAACAAAGAAAGAAGCATATGGTTTTCTTCTTGTTTTTGATTTCGTGCCTCAACCGGCGGAGAATTTGGGTCGACTTTGCGAAGGATGGGTACAAGGAATGGGGAGAACTTCGATCTTCGACTTTGCAGATGATGGGTACAAGGAACGGGGAGACCATAGAAAACCTAGGGTTTTTTTTTTTTTTTTTTAAGGATTTGTTAATTTTCCCTAGATTTTTTTTGGACAAAATTATCCAAACTCCAATCATCATAAATGTCGCATCAAGAATGTTTGGCTAACCGGCAAGCTCAGATTCTTAGTTGGAATTGATTCAACTATTTCGGATCCTTATTTGAGACAATGAGTCTATTTTAGGTCTTTATCTGACACAAAGTTCATTTGGAGTTCTTATTTGAGAAAATTGGTCCACTTCGGGTTCTTATTTGGAATTTTCCCTAATAATAATAATGACTAACCAAAAAAAGGAGCCACGTGGGAATAATAATCATCTTATAACTCATTCCATAAACCAATTTGCATAGTGATATATAATTTCACAATACCTTTAAAACCATTCTCAAATATTAAAAGGTAATAATTGCCTGATCCAAACTTTTATGCAACAAACATGCTTCAATTACTCGTGTGATACTCAAATCTTCATCTCTTTTGAGACATGAGTTTATAAATACATAGAAGAGATAACATCACTCACCTAGATATGCCCCAACCCAAACAATAAGGCTCACTCGAATCAATGAACTCATATTCCTATCATATAAGTGAGAAATAGCATCAAAATCAAGTAAATGTCATTTCAACTATGGCTTAGCTAAACTAAGCTTAAACACTAACAAAATAACTCTCACGCGCTAATAAATCGCATACCCAAAGTGATTATTCAAGTCGTTAGCAATGCGGAGCTTGAGCGCAAAATTTGGTCATGTCATGACTCTCTCCACCGAACCTCATTTCAAACATTCTTGCAATCAATAGAAAGCTCTTTCAACATATTATAAGGACCCCAACTCGACCATTCCAAAATCAAGCTGAAAACTGAAAAAATACAAGCCCAAAGTTGCTGGACATGTACTGTTCATCAAGCATGGGAAACTTCAAAATTTTGTTTCGGGCAAACCATAAACTCAAATCAAGATCCGTAAAATCCTATCGCTCTACAACACCCGAAACTATCATTTTTATATACATAAGTAGTTCAACAACTCAAAAATCAGACTTCGCCACACAAATCTCCAATAATTTCGAATTTCAAGCCTAAGTTTGAAACTACTCCGATGAGGCGAATGACTGGCGCAAGTGCTTAAAATAACCGAAACTTGCACTGTTCCCTTTTTCTTTTCTTTTGTTGATAGAGTCTTCTTTATTTTTTTTTTCAATTCTTTGACCTTTGACTTGTCAAACCGCAATATTATAGAGGGGAACAATCTACGGCTCCTCCGGAAGCTCCGTCGGCCCGTTCAAAGGCAAGCCGCATCTTCGCGATTGCAGAAGAAGATGCTCGTGCATGGATAATGACACTTTCCGAGACGACTTCCATCGCTTTCGGAATCTAAAATACACTTCAGAAACGAGTCGACATCTACGGGAGGTCGATTCCATAACGTAATAGAATCTCGCGCGGGGGACGACGGAACGATTCGAGGAATTCCAGGTGAATGCAGTTTGTCGTCTAACTCAGACGGCAAACCACAATCATTTATTTTACTTTTCCATGCATTTTTTCTAAATTTAGAGCACGAAGCCTTCAAACAACGCTTGTCCTAAAATCTCCTGTTAAAATTCAACGTTGGAATAGCAAACTGACAATGCAATATGAATTTTTGAATTGATAGGATAGTAGAAACAACATGATGGATTTGCATTATTGTATAGGATAGTAGAAACAACATGATGGATTTGCATTATTGTATATCTAAACAGATAGGCGAAACATGAAAACATGATCGATTTTTCTCACCTTTATTATGAATGGTTTATTTTGCATTCAGTTCACTCCTTCGAGCTTTGCCCCACTTCTTACATGGATTCACATATGTGATATTTTCGTGATTCGATATTAATCTATCAAAATGGTTTTAATAATAATAATAATAATAATAATAATAATAATAATTTTAATAATAATAATAATAATAATAATAATAATAATAATGACTAACCAAAAAAAAGGAGCATCGTGAGAATAAATGGGCACACCACCTCTTTCAAAGAAAACGAGCCTATATTGACGCTCACGTTATCAATTGTAATGTGAAGTCAATTCAAATAAGGACCCGAAGTGGACCAATTGTTTCAAAGAAAGACCTGAAGTAAATTTTGTGTTAAATAAGAACCCGAAGTGATCAAGTTAATCTCTATTAAGGACCTTAGCTCACCGGCAGACATTTTCCATCGATTAAAATAGGAGCAATTTTGTTAGAAATTTATGATTGGAAAAAAATGGAAAATTCTAAATTAATTTAGTTTAGGCTATTCATTTAGATGTTTATGTTTTCTTCTTTCTTCTCCCTCGCTGTTCCTCAACCAAATCGCTGTTTACGCTATTCATTTAGATGTTTACGTTTTCTTTTTTGAAATGGAAAATGCTAAATTAATTTAGCAATGTAACTATATTTTAAATAAGTGGGTTCCACAACAATTTATAATTATTTATGACTTGATTTTTTGTGATTTAGAATAAACGGTTATTCTCACAGTACATTGAAATCATTTCTCATTTTGATGTGCTCATGCGGCATCCGCCTCTCACTATATATGAAAAACGTTTGCCTACATTTGCTCGTAAAAAGAGCTAAACGAATTGAAATGGCGCAACCGTCCACGACGAGTGATGAGCCGGACATGCAGATGGAGCGAGGACGAAGCCGGCGCTTCTCCTCATCATCGCTGCGCCACCTCCCCTCCAGCAGCTTCAGGAGCATTGCTCGTTCGGAGGACCAGATGCCATCAGCGTTCAGCGAGGAGGACTGCAGGCGGGAGGACGACGAGCTGGAGCTGCAGTGGGCGGCGATCGAGAGGCTGCCGACGTATCAACGGCTGAGGACGGCAGTGTTCAGCCATGAGGTGGTGGACGTGGCGAAGCTCGGGGACTCGGAGAGGCGGCTGTTCGTGGACGGCCTGTTGAAGGCGGTCGAAGAGGACAATCTCCGGCTCCTCCAGAAGCTCCGGAAGCGAGTGCAGAGGCAGGCATATTATACTTCAATTCCTGTTCAAACCTTCCATGTCTAGTAAAGGCAGACAACTTTGATTATATTATATGACAAACTGCAGCTAATATGACATTAAATTCTCAGAGTGGGTCTTGAATTACCGACCGTGGAAGTGAGATATCAGAATTTGCGCATAGAAGCAGACAGCAAAGCCGTTCATGGGGAATCCGTCCCAACTCTTTGGAACGCGCTCAAGGTCATTTTCTACGTGAGATCTTCTTCTCCATCTGCTTCCTCTCTCTCTCTCTCCTCCAAGCTTTATGCGTTTTCTAAGTTTTATCGAGGACGATATAATTTTGAAGTCAAAGAACAAATTATCTGTTGTAGACAGCATGTTTGGATAACTTAGGCTACTGCTTTTGGCACTTTTTCTGATGGTTGGAATTTCAAAAAAGGTTATTTTTGAGACATAAGAGAAGGATGGCAAACTAGCCACGTGATGCAAATGGATCCTACTGTTAGAAAATTGGCAGTTCTAGGACACCCATGTCCCAATGGACATGCATTAAAAATATCTGATTTCAAATCTCACTAATCGTAAATCGATGGATGTGACATACGCGTTGCGCTGTTGCTTCATATTAAAAATTAATTACCTATTTTCGCAAGATAAATTCCCAATGAAAACCATGGAAAATCTAGTTGCACCCACTTTACAATCTAAGGAGTTTTACGAGGAATTAATGCAACTCTTTTTAATTGAATTTTGTCATCTTTAATTGGCTGATTTGGTAGAAACTTATAAGCTCAGGCAACTGCTTCTCTATTCTATCAAGCTATTGCAATCCATTCAGGCAAAAAACATAGGACATAAGTTTTCTAAGTTTTATCGAGGACGATACAATTTTAAAGTCAAAGAACATACTATCTTTTGTGAATAGTACGTTTGGATAACATAAGCTCCTACTTTTGGGACATTAGAAAAGGACAGCAAACTGGCCACGTGATGCAAATGGATCCTCCAGTTAGAAACTTGGCAGTTTTAGAACATCCATGTCTCAATGGAGCATACATTAAAAACATCTAATTCCAAATCTTCCTCTTATCATAAGTCAATAGGGTGCGACATACGTGTTGCACTGTTGCTTTATTTTGAAAACTAATTACCTATTTTCGCAAGACAAATTCCTAACGAAAACCATGGAAAATCCAGTTGCACTCGCTTCACTGCTCCGACCATGGAGCACTCTCTCTACCGCCTGAGTAGCATTCCCCTCCCTTTTGGGTAGATCTCGCTCTGCAACGTTGGAATCCTCCCGAATCATACTCCACCCTTCATCTTCTCCCCCTAGCACCGATAAACCCTAAAACCCTAAACCCATCCCTCATTCCCTCGCACACAATAAACCCTAAATCCCAGTATCCTCCCCCGATTTTATCACTTCCACTCACCACATTCCCCCTTCCGTCCTCTCTGCAGAATCAGAGCTCCCTTCATCCACCAGCTGAGTCCCGAAGAATCAAGCCAGCTCTTTATCTCAGATCCCAGGTAGTGCTGGTGCTCTCCAAAAGATGGCAAACCAGTATGATGAAGAACAAAGGTTGGTTGCCCTCTGCAAAAGTCTGGGCAATCTTTGGTCCGAGGAAGATGTAGTCGACATCCCAGGTGAAATCCCTGAAGAAAACTTGCTAGCATGTTGGAAAACGTTATATGGGAAGTTCTTTAACAAGCCTAATGTGAATTTTACTGCATTCATCACCACAATGAAAAAAGTTTGGCGGAACAAAAATTTTACCTGTGCTGTAATAGAGCCTGGATACTACTCATTTTCCTTCCAATCGGAGGCTGAAAAATAGCGAATCTTAGACTCAGGGCCATGGTCTTTCTCAAACAATTTACTGGTTCTAAAGCAGTGCGATCCCGATACCCCTGACATCTGTTATGAATTTGACCACTGTGACTTCTGGGTAAATTAATTTGGTCTCCTTTTTGGGCGAGTTACATATGAAGTAGTTACGGAATGTGGCATCCCAAAAATAACTCACGGCCATGTGTTTTATAAGTAGGAGTTTATTGAATTATGATTTCAAGATTTATGGCCAAGTGAATAAGAATGATATGGTATTTATATAAATGGATAATTATTGTTGTTGGAAACGCATCCTATGTCCATGTGAGACCAAGGATTTTATTTGATGAGGAAATTATGTATTTGGCCATGAATTTTATAGGTTGGATTTTATTAAACTATGTTGCAAAGTCTTTTGGCCTTTTTATTATGCAATTAGGTATTTATTTAAATAAGGATTAAGATGTATTATTAAATATAAACTTGGGCCATTTAAGTTTGGGCTTTAGGCCCAAGTGAGATGGGCCTAAAGTGGGCCAAGAGGCCTGGCCCATGAAGCCCATTGGGCTGCCGACGCATGGCCTCCAAGTGTCTTCGGCAAAGGAGACACTTGTCTCCTTCTTAGGGACAAGTGTCCCCCATGCAAAGAGGGGGTGCATGCAATATAAATACAACCAAAAAGGAAGAGAGAGAGGGAGTGGCTGATGGTTGAGGGTTGTCATCCAAGAGAGGTGCCGAGAGAGAGGAGAGAAAGAGAGAAAGAGAGGAAGAGAGGAAGAGAGAAAGGAAGGAGCTTGCCCGTCGCCGCCGCACGCTGTCCGTCCATCGCCGGTGTGCCGTTCGTGTGTCGCTGTCCGCTTGGTCTTTGAGGCAAGTTGGGACTGATTTCCACCCTTGCATGTGTGCCGTCCATGTGTGATTTGTTTGTGGTAGGTTTCGGATCATAGGGAAGGCAAAAATCGGAGCTAGAATGTGGCTGTTCTTGACCTTGCATGCTGATTTCGTGAGATCCGCCTGAGACAGAATGTTGTGAGAGCTTGCATGTATGTTTGGAGTCCGATTTTGGCTTCGATTTCTTCATGAAAGTTGTAGCTAACATCTTGAACTATAACATACTAAAATTTGGTGGAAAATTATGGATATTTAAAGGGTTAAACTCTCATCCTACAGAGACCTCAGATCTGGAACGATTTTACTGACCTTTTGATGGATTTGTGGTTGCATGTTGATTTGTGCTAAGAATATCTCTTCGATTTCTTCATGAAAGTTGTAAAGGACATCTTAAGCTATAACATACTCAAATTTGAAGCGAAATGAACAAGTATAACCTAGTAAATCGACTGAATCTTGAAGACGGTAATTCTGGAGACGTGGTACAGGACACCCGAGACTTCATGGACCTAAATGACGACTATACTCTGGCTATTTGACTTATATTTCTTCATAAAACTTGTATAGAACATCTTTATTTAAAACATATTCAAATTTCAGAGGAAACGAAGAAGATTAGGTAGGTGAAAACTCAGTATTTCGGAGAAGCATGTACTGGACGATTTGGTGTTGGATCCAGAAGCTTCGTGAGACTGTAGAAATTTATATAAAAAGAATCTGACTTGAAAGTTTTCATGAAAAATGTACTTTAGTGTCTTGGCTATAACTCGGTAAAATTTCGTAATTTTTGGAGGTCGTATGGATATTTTAATCAAATTATTTCGGAGACTGTGCATTCTGATTTCATCCGAAAATTATATGCTGTTTTGTGTGAATTATGGATTTGTGTGGAATTCTATTTGGCCATGTATTTTGCATGAAATCATTATCCTATTTTCTTGTTTATTTCTTGCCCTAATTTTTATGATTTTTGAGAATGATATAGATATTAAATTTAACATTTTTGAAAATGGCACAAGCTGGAATTTAAATAAATGTAAAATGGGGCATGATAAATGGATTATTTTAATTGGCATAAATTCCATAAATTTTATTTCATAAATAATTGTACCATGTAGCATGTATGATGGGGCCTTGATGTATGCATGACAATAGATTGAGATGCATGTATGAATTCCATGCTGAATATGACTTTGTTTGCCATCACATCATATGCCATGCTAAATTAAGACCGAAATTGGTGAACATGAATAATGTTCAATGAGGAGATTGATGTGGCGGATGATAATTCCCCGGGAGTGTCGGGATGCCCGGTGGTATACGGTACGTAATTCCAGGGGAGGCCTGGTGGTATGTCGGTACATAATTCCGAAAGCCCTGTCGGAGGTCTTTGCCCGAGGGGAATGCCTCGCGATGCCAGGATTGGGGTGCGGGATGCCCGGCCAGGGAGTGTAAATGCCGGAAGCCCTGTCGGAGGTCTTTGCCCGAGGGGAATGCCTCGTGATGCCAGTTGGGATGCGAGATGCTCGGAATGTGGGGGGGGGGGGGGATGCCTGGTGGCCTGGAATGGCTGAATGCCGGAGGTTTTTCTCGAATGGGATGCGAGTGTAAAATATGAGATGAAAGTGGTGATCCGAGGAAGGGTGATGTGGTGATCAAATTGAAAGTTAAAAGTGGAAATTGAACCATGCATGATATGATATGACATGATGATGATCACCCATGGCATGATGATATGCATGATGATGATGATGTATGATGTGACATGATGATGATCACCTATGGCATGATGATGATGACATGTGTATAATACGATGATGATGACATGTGTATGATATAATGATGTCATGTATATGGTGATGATGACATGTGCATAATACGATGATGATGACATATGTGATATGATGATGTCGTGATGATGATGACATGTGTGATATGATGATGTCATGATGATGATGACATGTGTGATGTGATGATGCCATGATGATGATGACATGTGTGATGTGATGATGCCATGATGATGATGACATGTGTATGGTATAATGATGTCATGTATATGGTGATGATGACATGTGTGTGATATAATAATGGCATGATGACGATGATATGAGTATGACATGATGATACACATGTATGTGTTATGATTGTGATGATGATGCATGATAGTATGCGTATGGCTTCAAGGTAAGTAATGCCTGAAATGTATGTATGACTTGTATGATGCATTGAGTGGTTATTGGATTCCTTTACCTGCTGAGAGGTTGTACTCACTCCTTTTGGGGAATAACATTTCAGACTATATAAGATACCTCTGCTGCCACTACTACCAGTAGATGAACCAAGTGGTTGGTTATGATTGCAAGGAGGGGGATAGCAAAGGGAGGAACTTTTGGACGCCGACACTAATCGATGGACTTTAAGTATTCGACTGTTGGAGAAGATGTCTGATGTGAATCGTTGCGGAAGGATCGTTCTACGAAGGCCCAAATGGTGCGAATTGCAAACCTCGACCTCCAATCAAACCTGTGATTGGCAACCTCGGTATGAACGTGACTTGTTGACGAACACGTGTCAACCAACCAATGTTATAGACGCCACGAGCGAAAGAATTCGCTATCTCGCTCGATAAGTCGAATTGACCGCCACAAGAGAATCTTGATTAGGTCAAGTCCTCAAAATAACAGTTAAAAGAGAACCTCTGAATTCTTTTCCTAAAAAATAAAATCTATCTGTCCCAAAAGAAATTTGGCAAATCCTTTATATAGGCTGCCACACAAACCTTAAAAAACTAATGCATCATATTCTAGAATATTCCTATTCTAGAATATTCTTAAACAAGAATATATATAAATTGACTTGGTCAATTATTTGGTGACAAGATAATTAAATTGCACCAAGATTTCCAAAATTCTTCAAGATTTGATCCAAGGTCATCTTCACGCCAAAGATCACGAACCATGACGCCAACAGCTTGCCTGAATTGTTTGGCCCGCGCTCGAGTAATCGAACCAGTAGGAATAGACAATGGGTCCCTAGCACCTCCTCCTCGATATGACTCGATGTCCACATCATTCCCTCCCCCGTGCAAAGGATTTGTTCTCAAATCATCACTGGCATAAAAAAGAGTCAAGTCAGAAACATTAAATGTGGCACTAACGTCATACTTACCTGGAAGATCAAGCTTGTAGGCATTATTGTTAACTCTTTCCAAAACCATGAATGGTCCATCCCCTCGCGGTAATAACTTAGAATGTCGCTGCTCAGGAAATCTCTCTTTGCGCATATGAACCCAAACCCAATTGGCAGGTTCAAACACCACTTCCTTGCGCCCTTTGTTAGCTTGCCTTGCATATTGCTCAGTCTTGCGCTCAATATTTGTGCGCGTCTTCTCATGCAACGCCTTGACAAATTCAGCTTTCTTTGCTCCATCTAAATCCACACGCATATCAACAGGTAAAGGGGTTAAATCTAACGGAGTTAATGGATTAAAACCATAGACAATCTCAAATGGTGTAAATTTAGTAGCAGAATGCATGCTCCTATTATATGCAAATTCAACATGTGGCAGACAATCTTCCCAAGATTTTATGTTCTTTTTAATAATAGCACACAACAATACCCCTAAAGTTCTA
Source organism: Eucalyptus grandis (assembly GCF_016545825.1). NCBI lineage: Eukaryota > Viridiplantae > Streptophyta > Magnoliopsida > Myrtales > Myrtaceae > Eucalyptus > Eucalyptus grandis. The sequence continues at coordinate 6,501,977 of NC_052622.1, read as the reverse complement.
TTAACTACCTCGGTTTGACCATCGGTCTGTGGATGACAAGTAGTAGAAAATAACAACCGTGTTCCTAGTTTTTTCCACAATGTTTTCCAAAAGTAGCTAAGAAATTTAGAATCTCGATTTGAAACAATCGATCTAGGCATGCCATGCAAATGTACAACCTCCTTAAAGAACAAATTAGCAATATGAGATGCATCATCAGTTTTATGACAAGATATAAAATGAGCCATCTTTGAAAACCGATCAACAACCACATAAATAGAATCTCTACCATACTTAGACCTAGGAAATCCTAACACAAAATCCATAGAAATATCAATCCAAGGATGCATTGGAATAGGTAATGGTGTATACAAGCCATGCGGTTTAGTTGTAGACTTCGATTGCTTACAAGCAATGCATCTCTCACAAACACGTGTGACATCTCTCTTCATATGTGGCCAATAAAAATGTTCATACAGCACTTCATAAGTCTTATTAATGCCAAAATGCCCCATTAAACCACCACTATGTGCTTCTCGCACCAACAATTCTCGCAAAGAACACTTAGGCAAACATAGTTTGTTTTCACGAAAAAGATAACCTCCATGCCTATAAAATTTATCAAATGCAGCGTGTTCACATGCTTCATAGACTCTCCCAAAGTCATCATCATCAATATATAAGCCCTTGATATGCTCAAAACCTAGACACTTTGCTTCTAAAATAGTTAGAATCGCATACCTTCGAGAAAGTGCATCGGCTACCACATTTTCCTTACCTTTCTTGTACTTGATCACATATGGAAAAGTCTCAATGAACTCTATCCATTTGGCATGTATTTTATTCAACTTTTGCTGTCCTTTCAAGTACTTCAAGGTCTCATGGTCGGTGTGGATCACAAACTCCTTTGGCCATAAATAATGTTGCCAAGTCTCCAAAGCTCGCACTAAAGCATACATCTTCTTATCATAGGTAGGATAATTCAATGTTGCTCCACTCAATTTTTCGCTGAAATAAGCTATGGGACGCCCTCCTTGCATCAACACGGCTCCAATTCCTGTACCAGAAGCATCGCACTCTATCTCAAAAGTAGCACTGAAATTCGGCAAAGATAATAAAGGAGCATTAGTTAACTTATCTTTTAGCAGATTAAATGCTTTCTCTTGCTCTTCTCCCCATGTGAAACCCACGTGCTTCTTGATTACCTCAGTTAATGGTGCGGCAATAGTGCTAAAATTTCTCACAAATCGTCGATAAAAACTCGCAAATCCATGAAAGCTACGCACCTCTCCTATGGTCTTAGGCGTTGGCCATTCACGGATTGCTTTAACCTTTTATTCATCAACCTGTATACCATTAGCACTAACAACAAATCCTAGAAATACTAATTTGTTGGTAACAAAAGAGCACTTCTTTAGATTAGCATATAATTGCTCGGCCCTTAAAACCTGCAAGACAACTCGCACATGCTCAATATGGTCATCAGGACTTCGGCTATAAATTAAGATGTCATCGAAATAGACAACCACAAATCGACCAATAAAAGCATGCAAAACATGATTCATAAGTCGCATAAACGTGCTCGGTGCATTAGTTAATCCAAATGGCATTACTAACCACTCATATAATCCATACTTGGTCTTAAATGCAGTCTTCCATTCATCACCTTCTTTCATCCTAATTTGATGATAGCCACTTTTCAAATCGATCTTAGTGAAAATGCAAGAACCATGCAACTCATCCAACATGTCATCTAACCTAGGAATAGGATGTCGATACTTTACTGTAATATTATTGATTGCTCGGCAATCGACACACATTTGCCAAGTTCCATCCTTCTTTGGCACTAACAAAACAGGGACGACGCACGGGCTAAGACTCTCTCTCACATACCCCCGTTCCAATAGTTTGCTAACTTGCCGCTGAAGTTCCTTTGTCTCCTCAGGATTGCTTCGATATGCGGGTCGATTAGGTAATGGCGCACCAGGAATCAAGTCAATTTGATGTTCTATGCCTCGAATCGGTGGTATCCCTCCGGGGAAGTTCATCAGGAAAGACATCTTCAAATTCTTGCAATAAAGATACAACAGGACTAGGCAAACTTGGGTCAAGATCGTTAGTAGAAAATAAAACCTCCCTGTACACAAGTACAAGCATTGGTCGATCTAGAACTAAAGCTCTCATCACTTCACTCGATTTTGCATAAAAATTATTTTGCCTCTTTTCTTTCCTCTCTTCTTTTCCCTCGGTTTTTACCACAATCTTTCTCTCGGCCTCTCCTTTTCCTTGCGTCTCAGACACACCACTCAAGCCCTCGAATTTCTCACCTTTTCTCTCTCTCTCGGCTTCTCATTGTAACTTTAGTTGATCTTAATACACCTCACTAGGTGTCATTGGTACCAAGGTATAAGTCTTTTGATTCATCATCAATGAATAACGATTAATATACCCATCATGATGTACCTTTCGATCATATTGCCATGGTCTTCCAAGTAAGATATGACCCGCTTGCATAGGTACAACATCACACTTTACCTCGTCCTTATATCTCCCTATCTCAAATGGAATTCGAACTTGCTTCGATACTTTCACCTCACCACTATCATTTAACCATTGAAGTCTATAAGGCCTAGGGTGCTTTGTTGTCTTCAAGCCCAACTTATCCACCATAATACAACTTGCCACATTCGCACAACTACCTCCATCAATTATCATACTACAGATCTTACCATTCACCACACACCTTGTATGAAACAAATTATCTCTTTGTTGGTGATGCTCCTCCTCCTTTACTTGCACACTCGAGAGAACGCCTAACCACCAATAAGTCTCCTTTTATAGCCACTTCTCCATCATTACAATCCTCCAATGGTGGCATCTCATCATCATCTTCTTCCCTTTCACTTTCGGACTCAATAACACCATGTCCAGTCATGATCATCACCCTCCTATTAGGGCATTGATTCGCCATATGACCCATGCCCAAACACTTAAAACATTTAATTTCACGAGTTCTAGTGTTAGGATTTTCGGTTTTACCTGAAACCGGATTCGTTCCAACTTTACCGTCCCTCTCCTTCTCCTTTGAAGTTTCGGTTTTTGTGTTGTTTCCTCTCCAATTTGGCTTCTCATCTCTCTTCCAATTGGATCTCCAATTCTAATTTGAACCTCCTCCACTCTTGTGATTTCGATCCAACTTCAATTGTCGCTCAACTTTGATGGCTTTGTCCACCAATTCTTCCAATTCAACATAGTGTTGTAGCTCTACCACCCTTGCTATGTCTCGGTTCAAACCACTCAAAAATCTTGACATTGTGGCCTCACGATCCTCCATCACATTAGCACGGATCATGGCAATCTCCATCTCCTTGTGATACTCTTCCACGCTCTTATTGCCTTGTGTGAGGTTTTGTAACTTTTGAAACAAATCTCGATGGTAATGACTTGGCACAAAACGCCTCCTCATCACCGCTTTCATCTCATCCCACGTCTCTATCGGTCTTTCACCATTGCGCCTCCTACTAGTCACAAGTTGATCCCACCAAATTATAGCATAATCAGTAAATTCAACAGTTGCAATTTTTACCTTTTTGAGCTCAGAGTATCGTTGGCAATCAAATACCATCTCCATGCGTTTCTCCCACTCTAGATACGCATCGGGATCATTCTTCCCTTGGAAGGAGGGAATCTTCATCTTGATGTTGCCAAGTTCATCATCTCCTCGGTGTCTAAACCTTCGGCCTCCATTCCACCTTTCAAATCAATCATCTCGATCATCCTCCATGTCGGCCTCATCATCATCATATTGCCGTTGCCTTCTATGTTGTGTTCTAGAGGCATCTCGCTGATGTTGCGGCCTTCCTCAGGGTATCTCTCGGTCACCATCAACCCTCATGTCATTCCTCATCATTCGGCCACTAAGCTCCTCCACTACGACCCTCAATTGCTGGATGCTTTCCACGAGCGCTTCATCCCTTCGTATGGAGTCAACCTCCCGTTGATTCACGCTTTCTTCGCGCGACATATTTTAGACCTGCAAGTAAACGTTAGTCTAAAAAAAAATCCTCACTAATCGCTCCCTCACGTGTTTCTCTCAAGATATTTCTCACTCCTCTCGTGTTTAACTCAAGTCTAGGCTTTTTCCACCCTCAATTAAACTTACACACTCTTGCCTTTTTCCTCTCGTATTCTCTTTTCACAAGCTCTTTATTGGACTCAAAACCTGTCTCTCAACCCCCTCACGACAATCAATCAAACTAATCAAACAGAATTAGATCACTATTGATTTTGTTTCAGCAAGTAACAATTTCAAACCAACAAGTACAACTTTCGAAATTCCAATTGAAACGCAAATCACTACTGATTTTGTTTCAATTTGGTCTACTAACAAACGAGTCGCCTTCTTGATTTTGTTCTTTTTTTGTTCAGCTAATTTTTTTTTTTTGCCGAATCTGTTTTTTTTTTCTCTTGCACACTTTTTTTTTGTGCGTTTTCTTTCTCTTCTTTTTTTTTTTTTTTTTTTTTTTTTTTTTTTTTTTTACGAACTCAGATACAATTTAAGATGCTAGAAAAGAAAATTTAAAACTAATAGCAAACAACTACGTATGGAAGCACAAAAGCAATTGGATCCCTAAATTAACTAGAACCGAAACCCTAACCCAATAAATCTCAAATTGCTGATTATCAATAGAAAATTAAAGATAAATAGACCTTGTAGAACCTGGCTCTGATACCAAACTGATGTGAATCGTTGTGGAAGGATCGTTCTATGAAGGCCCAAATGGTGCGAATTGCAATCCTCGACCTCCAATCAAACCTGTGATTGGCAACCTCGGTATAAACGTGACTTGTTGACGAAGAGGTGTCAACCAACCAACGTTATAGACGCCACGAGCGAAAGAATTCGCTATCTCGCTCGATAAGTCGAATTGACCGCCACAAGAGAATCTTGATTAGGTCAAGTCCTCAAAATAACAGTTAAAAGAGAACCTCTGAATTCTTTTCCTCAAAAATAAAATCTATCTGTCCCCAAAGAAATTTGGCAAATCCTTTATATAGGCTGCTGCACAAACCCTAAAAAACTAATGCATCATATTCTAGAATATTCCTATTCTAGAATATTCTATTCTTAAACAAGAATATATATCTAATGCGTCATATTCTAGAATATTCCTATTCTAGAATATTCTTAAACAAGAATATATATATAAATTGACTTGGTCAATTATTTGGTGACAAGATAATTAAATTGCACCAAGATTTCCAAAATTCTTCAAGATTTGATCCAAGGTCATCTTCACACCAAAGATCATGAACCATGACGCCAACAGCTTGCCTGAATTGTTTGGCCCGCGCTTGAGTAATCGAACCAGTAGGAATAGACAATGGGTCCCTAGCACCTCCTCCTCGATATGACTCAATGTCCACATCAATGTCGGTCATCCTTTGAAGTGTAGCCGAGTATAGAAGACTATGGCATTTTGATGTACCGACTAAAGATGTCCATCTGCTCTATGTAAATAAACGTGTTCGGCTTTAACCTATATAAGATGTTTAGTAGGTGTGCATCGTTTTCTGAATATAGGGAAGGAAGTTGCTAGATGTGCTTCCGTAAATGAATTGCGCAAGGGACCTATCAAAAAAAAAATTGTAAACCCCCATGGTTGTATGAACCCGCTGCAATTGAAATGGTATCAGAGTGACATGTTAATAAGGAAAGTGAAAGGTAAGCGAACTGTGGCGACCCTAATCGGATTGGGGGCCGTCGAAGGGTGCCACATGGAAATAGCATAAAAAATAGGAGATGTTGTGGAGATGAAATTAGAAGCGAAAGGGAACAGTACTCATAAGGTGGGTAGGGCCAGAATTAAGTTGAATTTGGAAAACCCTCTTAAAACAGGAGTTCTTGTGAATCTTGACAACAAGAGTTTGTGGGTAGAATTCAAGTATGAAGGCTACCACATTATTGCTACTCATGTGGGAGAATTGGCCATTATGCGACTTCTTGCAAAGAAATACCATATGGGGAAACAGGGCTAGCTAAGAACTTACTAGGCCGCTTTGGACATTGGCTAAGAGCGGAAGTGCGGGAGCTGAGTCCTTATGGGAAAATCTTTTATAGCAAACAAGAATATCAACATGAAGAAGAGGAGAGTGTGCCCGAAACCCCCATTTCACCGGTCCCTACAACAAACCCGTAGCAACAAGATCAATATCTGCAGCAAACTCAACAACTTGGCCTACTGAATAATGTAGAAAATTCAGGTTCCAAAGAATGCAATCATCATCTCCCTTCTCAAGCACTAATTATCTTGGAAGAGAAGGGCCCTCAAAAAAGAGGAAGCAATTGCCTTGATGAGGAATCTGTCATGGTGCTATATGAGGAACAGAGGAAGGAGATTGAAGCAAAAATGGTTGACAATTTTGCAGGGAGAGGAACAAACAAAGAGAAAACTAAAAGTGCCAAACTCTCTTCTTCAAAAAAAGGAAAACGATTATGTCCTTATGGTGCTCAACCATCCAAGACAGCAGAGGTTGACAACACTCAGCTAGTAGAAACCCCTGTCCGGGTGGCAAACAAGTCTGACCAATGGGCTTTGGTGGCTAGCCCTAATAAGCCACCAACTCACCCATGAAGATTTTAAGCTGGAATTGTCAAGGGCTGGGCAATCCCTTAACAATTCAAGCTCTGAGAGTCCTAGTGACTCAAGAAAGGCCCAATATTGTCTTTATTATGGAGACAAAAATCAGGAGCAAAAGGTGCTAAGATTATGGCGGCGACTTAACTTCCAGCACTATTTCTTAGTGAATCCATAAGGTACAGCAGGGGGTTTAGCAATCTTTTGGGATGACCAGGTACTTCTATCCATTGATTCTTTCACAACAAATGTAATCTTGACTCAATGCCAACTACAAGCTAATAACCAGCGAATGCACATCACGTTTACACATGCTCCAAATGAGTTTCAGGAGAGAACTAGATTATGGGAGAATATTCATCAGCAAAGTCTACACTATCGGTTTCCTTGGTTGTGCATGGGTGATTTTAACGAGATCCTATACCATTGGGAGAAAGTGGGCAAGAAAAGAGCAGAAACTTACCGGCTTACAGCTTTCAGAGATTTCTTGTACAACTGTTCTCTGCTAGATCTGGAATGTAAGGGGTGTGCCTTTACCTGGACCAACAATAGAGAGGGAGAAAATTTGGTCAAGAAGCGTTTAGACAGAGTATTATGTAGTTCAGAATGGCGAGTTAGCTATCCCACAGCTAAATGCATTGCCTTACCCGCCATCCGTTCTGATCACTCCCCACTTATCCTTTCGACAAGCCCTCCAAGGAAAAGAAAGGGGAAGAGCTTTAAATACGAAGCTTTTGGGCAGAGGAGGAGGAATGCGTGTCTCTCGTAAGGGAAACTTGGGCTGAACCGACTTTCCAACAGCTTAGCGTGGTGGAGAAACTGCAGATAGTGTAAAAAAAAAACTGTTAAGATGGAGCCAGAACAAATTCACCAATGCTAAAAAGAGGATCACGTGGCTGAAAAAGAGCTACAACACTTAATGAACAGCACAGGAGCTTCCAATGAAAGCAAGGCAGCAAAGGAATTAATAAACGAAATAGACCAGTTGTGGAGACAAGAAGAAATGTATTGGGGAATGTGGTCAAGAATCAATTGGATAAAAATACCAAATTCTTTCATGCAACAACCATTCAGAGGAGAATCAGAAACCAGATATCGGTGCTGAAAAATGCAGACGATGTTTGGGTGCGTGAGGAGCAGCAGCTAAAAGAGATGACCGGTACATACTTTCAAAAGCTATATGAGTCAGTGGGGCCTCGAAACTTTCAGCCCATTTTACAACAAATTCCAGCTTTGGTGGATGCAACAATGAATCAACAATTAGTCGAATCAGTTAGTATGGAGGAAATCATGACAACTATGAAGCAGTTAGGAGCCAACAAAGCTCCTGGTCCAGATGGTATGCATGGTCTATTTTTCAGAAATCACTGGCCAGATATTTGCCAAGACATCTTTATAGAAATACAATATTTTTTCACCACCGGTTATCTCAATCCTTATCTGAACAAAACACTTATAACCCTTATTCCTAAGACCCCACACCCAGAGAAGTTGGAACAGTATCGGCCCATCAGCCTCTGCAATTTTGCATATAAAATCATCTCAAAAGTGCTGTCCAACAGATTAAAACCTCTTCTACCCTTACTTATTGCAGAAGAGCAGAGTGCCTTTGTGGGGGGACGGCAAATACAAGACAATATATTGATAGTACAAGAGGTTCTTCATAGATTACGGACTCGGGAGAGGAAAAAGAAGTTTCAAGCAGTATTAAAGTTAGATATGCAGAAGGCGTATGATCGGATTGAATGGGACTTCCTAAGAGCATGTTTAACTAAAATGGGATTCTGCGATTAGTGGGTGCAATGGGTGATGCAGTGTGTCTCCACAGTTACATTTAGTGTAAATTTCAATGGGGAGGCTCTTCCTTCTTTCAGGCCAACTAGAGGCATTCGCCAAGGTGATCCACTATCACCCTATCTTTTATATTAGTAGCTAATGTTCTATCAATCATGATGAGAAAAGCAGTGGATGAAGGCACACTTAGAGGAATTAAACTGAACAATAACTGCCCTACCCTTTCACACCTGTTGTTTGCGGATGACTCTATCTTTTTCCTCAACGGCACAACCCTAGAATGTCAAAATCTGGCGATGATTCTACATGAATATTGCTTTGCTTTTGGTCAGGCCATTAACCTTAATAAATCAGGTATATATTTCAGCAAATTCTGCCCTATTACATTGAGGAGGAATATGGCCACAACATTACGAGTCCCAGAGATAGAGAAAACAGGGAAATACTTAGGAATTCCCTCGGATTGGGGTTCCTCAAAGAAAGAAATGTTCGCATGGATCCTAGCACGGGTAAATAGCAAGCTAGAAAGCTGGAAGGAAAGCTTGTTATCAAAAGCGGGGAAGGAGATTTTAATAAAATCAGTGATTCAGGCTATCCCTCAATATGCTATATCCATTTTCAGAATCCCTGTCTTCATTTGCAGAGCTATTGAGAAGAGGATCGCAAATTTCTGGTGGAAAACGAATAGTAGACATGCTGGTATACATTGGAAGAAAAGGGAATCCTTGAAACTCAGAAAGGATGAAGGGGGTATGGGCTTTAAAGATCTTATAGCTTTCATACATCTATGCTAGGGAAACAAGTGTGGCGAATCTCATAGAATTCGCAGTCCCTGCTAAGTAAACTAATGAAGGGTCTGTATTATCCACAAGGTGATTTCTGGAAAGTTGGAAAAGGTTATCGTCCGTCATGGGGTTGGCAAAGTATCACTCGGGGAAGAGATTTTATCACACCACATATAATGTACCAAGTTGGGAATGGAAAATAACTCTTAATTCGCGAAGACAAATGGCTTAAGAGTGGCCCTATAGGCGGGCCAGCAACAAGAAACAAACTAGTTCTAGTGGCAGATTTAATAGAACAAGAAACTGGAAAGTGGAATACTGAGAAGGTGGAAATGATGTTTGACGAAGGAATTGTGAAGGAAATACTCGCTACCCTTATTGGTTTGCCCAATTCAAAAGACAAGCTGGTCTGGTTGCACACTAAATCTGGTATTTACTCAGTTAAAAGTGGCTATTTTTCAGCAAGAGAACACCCAACCAGTCATCATACCACAGTAGCAACCTCATCACATCAAACAAATCTAGACCTCTGGAAACACATTTGGCATTCTCAAACCCTACCCAAAATCAAACTATTCCTCTGGCAAGCATGTCACAACGCACTACCTACAAGGGATAACCTTTACCGGAGAAAGATCGTACCTGATCCTGTGTGTTCCATCTGCAATATGGAAGCTAAAACTACAGAACACATCCTCTTACTCTGCCCATGGACCGCTCCAATTTGGAACGCTGCACCCCTGCACATCAAGATTTCCAGATTAGGGTTAACACGGTTTGATGACTGGCTTTTCTAGCTGAAAAACAACCCGACGCTCACCAAGCATTTCGACCTAGCTGCTGCTCGTCTATGGAGCATCTGGAAGGACCGGAACCAGCATATCTTTGGCCACCGTCCCCTGTCACCGCAGCACACTTTACTCCAGGCGAATACTATGTTTGATAATCTCAAAGCTTTGACTCATCCACCAGAAATTGGAAAGAAGGAAGCCACTGTACCTTCTCGATGGAGACCTCCCCCCCACGACGCCCTCAAAATCAACGTCGACGCATCCTTTGCTGAACTGAACGAAGCGGAAATAGAGACCGAAGAAGACTCACGACCGGCCAAGAACAGAGCAGCGGTTGCGTGTCTGTGCAGAGATCCCCGCGGCTGTCTTGTCAATGGCTTCGCAAGAATCGTCGACGCTTCCTTGGCCATTCAAGCGGAAGCCCTAGCTCTCCTTCAAACCCTAGATTTGTTCTCCAATCGAACGGAACTTCAACTGGAAGTACAATCTGACTGTCTCCCCCTCGTGCAAGCGGTGATGTCTTCGAAGGAGTTAAACTGGCAAGTGAAGCCCCTCTTGGACTGGGCCCAAAGCAAATTGAAGGAATTCCAGCACATTTCCTTGGCCCATTGCACCAGAGACGCCAACAGATCTGGGGATTGGCTGGCCAAAGCATGTCACTTAAATTATCTTCCTACTAATTGGTTGTATAATCCCCCGCCCGCTCTACTAGACCTTTTAAGCACTGATGCTCTTGATGTATTTCCTCAAAACATTAAGAAGTAAATCCAGTCATCGTATTTCAGATAAAAAAAAACCAGTCATTGAGTTAAAAAAAAAAACTGCTAAAAACAAAATGCAGCCAAAGAAGCAAAATCGTTGCGTCCAGAGCAGAAGAGATTAAAATTCTAATGTCCTTTGTTACTCTTTAGTGTAAGAACAGGAACTGGTTGGTTTTAGGAGATGATGAGCCCGCCTTAATAATGCTCGTTTTTCTGTGTCTTGATCGGAGGGAAATTATTCATCTCGTTAGCTCGGATATCTTAAGGACTTCGTAAGTTTAGTAAAGCTTTTAAACAGTGCTCCTTTACACTCGCCAGTGGTCTTGCTACGCGTGCAATAGTAATTTGGAAAGCTCGATCCCGGCTCATACAACATGCAAGAGATTTCTGAGCCACACGTTCACAATGATTTCATTGTCGACAAACAAAGTGTAATCGTTCTAGTAATATAAAGATTGAGAGATATTCTGGATGTCTTGAAACACAATATATCATTTCCAAATAACAATTTTCCTAAAAGTAGTTTTCTCCCAAACAAACATATCATTAATTATTTCAAGATTAGTCGAGTAAGCGATTATGTGCACTTTCTCACATCACGCATGATTAAGCATCGTGTAACATAAGTTCTTTTTTTATTATCTTTAATTTCTCGAACAAACTTTCATTGGCTTCGATTGGTCATGGATGAATTGGGACGGGGCACTTGTATTTTCTAACAGTTCCTAATTCCAAGGACAGCAATTGCACTGAAAAAAGAAAAAAAAAATTGTAGCTGCAAGACAGAGGATACTACCAGTCCAGTTCCAACATGATTCCTCCTCGTCTGTCCCAAAGGTTTCCAACGCTCTCTTCAATAAAAACCACAAGAACGTTTAATTAGGGCATGTTTGTTTGCATTTTTTTTTGAACACTTTTTCTGTTCTTTTGTTCCTGGGAACAAAAAAAAGAACAAAAATGTGTTTGGGTGGGTTTCTGTTCCTTTTTTTGTTCCTTTGTTCCTAGAAACAAAAGAGAAACAGAAATGAGAAACAACAAATTTGTGTTTCTTATTTCTGAAACATATTTGAAGAACAAAAAAGGAACAAAATCGTGTTCCTTTTCTATTTCTTGCTCAGCCCTTCGAACACCGCCTCTTCTCTTGCGAGCCTCGTCTCCAAACAGGCTTCGGTCGGCCGGCGCCGATCGTCCGGCTTCGGAAGCCGGTCTCCCGCCTCGGCTCGGCTTTGTTGACTCGCCGCTCCTAGTCGTCGTCGTCGTCGTCGCCGTCGCCGTCGTCGCTTCAAGGAGAACGAAGCACCCCACCTTCGACGCTCGAGATTCGCCATCAAAGCCTTCTCGAAATCCTCAAGCTCCTCTCGCTAGCTCGGCCATGTTCGGTGCTCGCAATGCCTTCGCCGCATGATCTTCAGCTGCTACGGCGGTTTCCCCCGCCGGCTCCGGAGAGACGATGGTGAGCAAGTTCCTCTGCGACTTCCGGTGGTTCCTCCTCCTCGCCGCGGTGGTGGTGTTGATCCACATCTAGGTGATTCCTTGGTTCCGATTCTCATGCGATCTGGAATTTTTGCGGTTTTGTGTGACCGATCCACGTGCATATGTGCTCGCGGCTGCTTTTGTGTGGTTTTGTAGGTTTTTGTTGTTTGCTTCTTTCTTAAACGCCATTTCGCGTGTAAAACAGAAGACTGATGCGAATAAATGGAACAAAAGTTGTTTCGTCTGCTGAATTTTCAGTTTGCTAATGCTGATGGACTGAAAATGCGGGCGAATTCAATTGCACCTTTATCTTAGCTTATGTATTTTGACCAGAGATTCTGTTCCTTTTGCGCGTGCTTGCATCAGTCGCTGAACTAAAGTAATTTACAAAATCATGCGAGATAGAAGGACTAAGGCTTCTTTCCTAACATGTGAAAGAAGTGTACGATGTAGAACAAATGAGAAGGGGTTGATAGCACTAGATTGTCTACTCCTAGTAAAGATGTAGAAAATTATAGTGGTTGTGGGCCGTCTATTAATTGCAGAAAGTCTCGTAACTATAGAATAGCGTGATTTTAGATGTCCGTTGCCTTCTGTGCTCTGTTGTGGGGTTACTTTGTAGGAATTTTGCTTTGATGACCATGGACATGTGGTACTTTAGGAATTTCAGCAGGAAAATTAAGAGATGCTTTGATTCAAGAGGCAAAATATGGGTCCATTAACTCAGGTATTTGATGCTGTAGCTGTAGTATTTTTGGTGAAACTTGTTTTTCTTTCCTCTGCTGGTCTGGTTTCTAGTAAAGGACAGGACATCTTATGATTGAGTACAGAATTGTATGGCCTTGTGCCCCATTCATAAATTTTAACTCATCAAGTTACCATCAAGAATTATAGTAATCCAATCCTAAAACATACTAATTTTCTATAACCACACTTAAACTATCTTTTTTTGTCAGATTCACCTTCAATTGCTGCCTTTTTAGCCCTTTAGCTCTCCAATTTCATGTATAAACTGTTGTTCGATGGTTAGGGAGATGCTTATCTTTTGATTATCACAAACAGATATCCAAAACGGTTCTTGGCCAGGAAAAAGGATTTGTGCTAAACTTTTCTTTTCTCCAGTTTCAGTTAAATCTTTCAGTTCAGTTTCTTCCCCAACATTATCGTCTTTTTTTGGCTTTAAAGAGATGCTCCAGCATCAAGCAATGTACATATGTATGTAGCAGTCATGTTGGCTTCCGTGATCAATTCTTCTTGCGTTGGTATGTTTATCCAATGGTTGTCCTTACTTCATTTGTTTATCCACCAAAATTATATGTTTCCTTGTTTGACTTTTATCTTTCTGTTTTTGTTTTTTTCCCTCTCTCCCGCAGATGTGTCTTTTCACGACACAATTGGAACATGCTGATCAACTTGCTGCTGCTGGAAGTCTCCATCCTATTACCTCATCCTGGTATCTACTTCTGGATCGATGGCCATTTGAACCTCTAGCTTTGTTCCAAGAGATACACATTCAGTTATTAAGATATGTACTCGGTAAATTTGTTATTATCATGTGCAGCCAGCATCTAGACTTTTAAGTTATGTAATTATAAGCTTAGGTGAATTTAGATCTGCAACTCACTCCGCCTAGTGAATTTGAAAAAGAAATTTGAGTGTGTGGTGGAACCCTTTCCTTGCTGTGTGGGAGGAACCTTTCTGAATTTGTCATATTGAGCAAAATTTTAAAAACGCTGAGTGCTGAATCTCTCTTTCATCCAACGTTTAGTAAATTTACTGTCTTGCTTGAAATATCAATTGGGAAGAGTCAATCCGTTCAAGTGAGAATATTATACCCCATCAAATGATGGTAGTAATTCTCATATATTGTGTTTTTATGGTTAGTCAAGAAGTACTAATGGTGGATCCATTACATTATTTGGTTAGTTTTGTCTTCGGATGGTTTTATTGTGCTGCTGTCCTTCAGGAGGAGTAGCTTCTGAGAGGATTCACACTTAAATGATGCTAGTAATTCCCATGTATTGTGTTTAATGATTGATCCAAGAAGTTTTAATGGGGGACCTATTTAGATAGAGGGATGCTATAGTTCATTTTATTTCAAGTTTGAAGCTTCTTTTATTCATCTTCACAGCCTTATCAACCTTTTCTTGTCGAAGATATGTGTTTCCTTCTCAATCTCTCTTTTCTTGTAATCTTTAAATACATTTTGCGGAAATCCTTTATCGATCTAATTTCTTTCCTGGACTGGGATGGCTGTTGACCAGATCTACATGGAAGGAATTATCCCCAAAGTGGCCCAAGGCATATCCTTATTGGTTTGATATATTGGTTTTAGATCACATATGTTTATAGCTCATGTGTCTCCCGAAATTTTCTTTGACAACACTAACTTTCTGGGATGACTGGTTGAGGCTACAAGAGAACCACCAAGGTCGACAATTTATTCAGCCAGAACACGTATACTCTGATGTGTGGTCACTTCAGTCTTGTGCAGTTACTTTGCAAGTTTTGCATGTATAATATAGTATGTAAATTCATAACTGATTATTCACGGCCATGCTCATGGTAGAGGGCTTATAACGGCTCCCTTACGCATTGTCCTTGCTTGTATTAATGATTCTAGAGTTGGATACTCTCTTTCTCTCTTACTCGCACAAAAGATATGATGCTTTCTCCCACGTGCGGGATGGTGTACCAAGGACAGCATATGAAGGAGCAGTAATCTCCGGTATTCACCACCACGGCATGTGTTTCTAGTGGGTCAGGATTCTTTCAGGCTGCTTGGGATCAAACGTGTTTGATGCATTGAGGTGAGGTTCCACGGCGCTGGTAAATCATGGTGCTAGACCAGCTTCCTCTTTCCTCCTCAACGCCTAGTGTAACCGGTACACTATCGAGGAACCACCGGGAGCATAGCAACTGGAGCTCGCTGATGAGCAGAAGTGTAGAGGGCTGACGATTCCTTTTGCGATTTTGATTGAGGAGAGGGAGGATTCTTCTGAACGGCAGTGTCCAGTCCATACATATGCCTTTAAATGGCCGAAGCAAGCCGTCATTCATTGGAAGAGAGCCATAGGTCATGTTAGCTTACTTTTACACTTAATAGCACGTAACCTCAACAAATTTTGTTGCTCCCGAAGAAACATACATCTGTCTCTCGCCATGTTTCCCTGCTCTTTTGCCCCCGCTTTGGCGGGTTGGAGCGCGGAGGACTAAAATGTAAGAGACCCACACAGTCGAAAGTGGGAGTTCATGCCTGTCTTTGTATGCAAAACACGAGGAACTTCTAGTCATGTGTGTTGTGAACAAAATGGTGAGAAAAATTTGGTACAAAGTTTATTTATAAAATTTTCTTCAAAGTATGCACTTATAACCATGTTCAGAATGTTTGACTTTACTCACCATGAACAAAATTAAATTGATGAGCATTTTATGATAATGAGAATTCAAAACCAAGTTTACACTTTATTTTTTAAAAAAAGGGAAAATTTTGGTACAAACTTAAAAAAATTTCTTCCAAGTAAGCAAATATGATCAAGTTTAGAATGTTTGTTTTCACTTAATATGAACAAAATTAAATTGATGAGCATTTCATGAGAATGATAATTCAATACCAAGTTTACACTTTATTTAAAAAAAAAAAGAACAATTGAAAAAAAAAATTGGAACAGAAATTTTGTACATTACCAAACGTGTTTCTATTCTTTTTCTATTCCAGAAACAGAAATTTTTTGCAGTTACCAAACGTGTTTCTGTTATTTTTCTATTTCATAAACATAAATTTTATACAGTTACCAAACACGTTTTTTTGTTAAGAAATTATTCCCTGGAACAGAAACACTTTTTTCTATTTCTGTTTCCTGGAACAATTTTTAAACAGAAACGTTACCAAACGCAGCCTTAGTTTTCGTCGGTTTGGGTGTCTTGTTCAAGAATATTATCCAGCAGCCATTAGGCTTGAGCATGATTTCAGGGTCAACCTAGAATTGAAAAACCGAACCGGTGGAAACCTATCCAATTCCAAATTCCAAGATATGTAGGATGGATTTCAACTTCTAAAAATTGAGAACTTGTCTCAACGAGTAGGTTTTAGATTCTCAGTAGATGGAATTGGGAACTTGAAACTTAAAACCTGAATCTAAAACAAATTTTTATATTTTTCTTGGTCTATAACTTTACAAAATCTATCGTATGGGTTCACTAGTCCCAGCTTTTATTGATGACTGAGAATTTATTCTTCAAGTGTATAAATATAAGTTATGGTCGGCGAATTAATAGTAAGTGATGGTCATTAAAGGTAATAATTCACTACAATTATTCAATTAATAATACAGACAGAACTTAGGTAGACCCTAGAACAAACTCTAGAACTTATGATAGCGTAAGTTCTAAGTTTCAAGGTATAAAGGTAGGCTTTAGATTCCCAAAAAATGAGGAACTTGTTCTAACGACTAAGTGGAACCTATACAGAACCTGAAACTGCTCACTCTTAACAATCATGATTACCGGCACGATATATGGGAGCAATGATTAGATGACAAAATACATATGCCATAAAATTATTCCAATTAGTATCAAGTTTTATCACGGCCTAAATTGCCAATCTAAACACATGTCATACGCTTTCGCATTTATGGAACAGGTTACATGTATCACTGAGATAGGCAAGATACTTTCCCTAATTTTACATGAAAAATTCCCAACTTTAATGATTATATTTGCAAACTCTCCAACTTTTAATGCGAACCTAAAAGTGAGCTCTCTTCCCTTTTCTTTTCCTTTTCCTTTTTATCCAGTTGGAGAAATGTCGGGTAAGGACTACAAACAGGGGGGTTTTTTGTATGATCACTCTTTGATCTTTATCATAAAGGTTTATAAGCTATTTGAATTGTTGGGATTGAAGACCGTATTTGTAGAATAATTCGCGGACAAGAAATGTCGATAAGGTATCAATACCACTTAGTATCTCGATATTTTACGGTTTTAGTTATTTAAGTTGGTTTCTTGATGCAATGGTCAATTTCAGCCATTGCATTCGGACTAACCTCCAACGTCATACTTCAATAATTCCACATCCTTTTTTATTGAGAAAAAGAAAATTGCTCAATTAAGTGACATATCACTTTGAGTCAAATATGATGTTTAGGTGATCGAACGCTATCGACAGATTGAGCCCAATTTGTGGACGGAAATGGGTCAAATCATGGATCTGTTAGCAAATTAATTAGGAAAAAAGATGGTATTTATAATCGATTTGAGGTAGGTGGTGGAGAACGAGTTCTTAGACTAGCAAATCGCTGGTCCGTCACATCAGTGTAGCTCGGTACCTCATGGTGCGTAATTTCTCCTTTCGACATGCAGAATTTTCTCGTTGCTACTATCAATAGGAAAGGAAAAAAAAAAATGCATCGTTCGCAGAAGAGTTCCTGTTCCATATCCTAAGAATAGAGATGGAAAAAAATTTAATTATTAGTGAATTGATTTACATTTTATCTGAAGACGTCACTACGATGAATGAATGATGGCGGGCGGACCAAAGGAAGCAATATTCCTGGGAAAAACTGTGATTACTTAGCAAAATTTGGCAAGCATTTATGAATTATTTAATAGAGTAAGACCAAAAAGCATTTGATTTGATGGATAAATTGGTCAACGAGATCTTACATCGTTTCTAGTTTCTGTGACTTCAATTTGACCATTGCGTTGCAGATGGCTTTTGATCGGTCAATGGTTTCGGGAGCAAAAATCGGCTGCATATGACCCAATCCAAATTCATTGATTTGCTAATGTATTTCTCAAAAATGATGTCGACCAATTTGAATTTTGCACCAAATCCAAATCATAAGGAAAAATTCCCAATTAGTCCCGAAAGTGAGTCCGGCTTTGTAAAGTATAGGCATGCATGCAAGATGCGCGCATGACGGCCGGCCACTTCTGTCACCAGCATATGGAGAAACTTCACGATTATTCCCATTCCCTAATGAGATAGGTGTACCGGTTATTTCGTGATCGCAAGTTCCGATCATTGTTTTTAATCAACAATAGGTAGGTGGAGATCTTGTTAGAAATCTTTTTTTCTTGTTCAAATTATAAGGAAATCATACTTTATCTTAAGATATCAATTTGTAACATTTTCTCACTAATCAAGCTAACCCTTTTCATAAAATCTAGTAGATTTGTTGTAGTCATGTCTCTTGAGGTAATCTCTCGCATTGCAGAGTTCTCTCTACCGTTGTGGTAGTTTTCTCAACCCTAAAATCCCTGTTGCAATCCCCATCTTTTCTACCGGTTTCTTCTTTGTCTCTTTTGATTTCTGATGGCTTCCCTTTCTTCACCTCTCGCTCTCCAATCGAATCCTCTTTTTTTCCCCCGATTTCTCTGTTTCATCCTCCATTCTTCACTCCTTCGACTTAACCATGGGTGGCGTGCAATCTATCGGCCTCCGATTTCAGCTGGGTACAATCAATTATTCACCGATTCTTCCTGGTTAGTTCTACATGTCTTACCTTGCCGTCTACATTCCACGGAGAAGTTGAATTGCTGTTAGTCGAATGGTCCTTATTAGAGATGATCGTAGTAGCTGCCTTTTGTAGTTTGTTAGTTGTATGAAGTTAAGTAATTCATCCTTTTGCACTGATTTTATCTGGAATGGCTTCGAACGAACAAGCTGCTTCCTCACGTCTGGCCGCTCTTTGTACTAGTTTGAGTTGTCTTACCACATAATAGCTTATTGACGACTAGGATGAAGACCCTGCACCTGAAACATTAGAGGATTGTAGGTTAACCCTTCTAGGCAAACTCCTTTCAGATCCATCTATTAACTTTCCAGCTTTCCAAACCACAATGAAAAAAGCTTGGCGAACTGAATTAGTGGATATATCACAGCGTGAGGCATGCCTCTATATTGTATGTTGACACCTAAATTTTTGCTCAAAAATCATTTTCAAAAAAAAAAGAAGGGGAACTTGTTTTTCATAAAAATATTTCTCATCAAATTATTGCATAAGGATTACCTAGGCATTTGGTATGGTTTTTAAATGCATTTATTTTCTTGATATAAAAAAAAAATCAAATAAAAAAAATCAAAATGAAAAAATATATACTAAAAAAAAAAAAAAGAGAGATAAAAAAATTAATTAATTAAAAAAGTTGGAGCTGATGATTTGAATGTGACTAGCCAAACTCAAGAGGTCAAATTGTAATTATAATGGCAATTTGGGGCCAAAATGTAATTTCCAAAAGTTAAGGGACCAATTTGCAAATTTCGCAAAAATTTTGCCCGAGCCCTTAAATCATCATCTGGGCCTCCAATTGAGTTGAAATCGAATTTGGGCCAGGTCGAATCTATCAAATTGGGCCAAAATGACCAAACTTGCATTAAATTGGGTATTTTCGGATAAGAAGATGGCCAACTTTGAGGGATCTTTTTGCAAACTTGGGTGGGCAAAATCACAAAATCCGATCAAGATATTAAACTAATATACATGAGTTTGCTAATTGATAAAAAATCGCAGCAAAATTCATGGATTAAAGCGCCTAAACCAGCTGACAAATCCCAGTCCACGAGTTGGTTTGAAGTCGGAGTTGTTGAGTGGGCAACTTGGTGGCCCCACCATATCCTCCTTAGCTGTCCAGCCGGCCTGATCTTTGCACGTGATGGAAGACCGTAATGAGTAGTGCAAGTGGACGGAAATTTGTCAGGGATAAGCTGCTGGAAGCACGGGAAAGTCGGAGCAAAATCGGCACACTCAACATCTGCAAAATTGGAAAATTTTGACCAAGTCAAAAAGTGGTTGGACTGCTTAGTTGGTAGGCCTGGCAGGAGGGCAAAAAGCCGGTCAGGAGATCGTTGAATGCAGAAGAGAAGATCTATGAAGCATGTTCGTTTGAGGGATAAGAGAGAGGAGACGAGGGAGAGAGAGGAGAGCTCGGAATCGATCCCCAAAGAAGCCCTCAGAAGCAACTCCAGAAAAAGCAAAAACCCAGAAATTCCAGACCGACCTGGAGAGAGGAAAGTGAGATTTTCACACACCTATGGCCAAAATTAGCCAAAACCTTCAACTAGGGAGTGAAAATTCATTGAAATATCTTTCCAAACATAGGTCGCACGTCCAAAATGGATATCGGAAAGGCCTCCTAAAGCCCCCCGAAAACAGTGCCCTCCTGGCGGGCCAAGAAAGTCCGAAATTTTTCTAAGTGTTGAGCCTGATTGTTCATGAGTGAGGAAAAGCGGGTGCTTTTGAGAAACTTGAGAGACAAGTGAGGAAAGCCATGACTTACAAGCCAAACTAAAATACATATATTTTTGGGTGATTTGAACTTGGCCAACAAGGAAGGTTTGGAAATCTAATTTTGGAAGTCAACGAAAACCTTCGTTGTCACTTTTTCTTCTGCAGATCTCACTTTCAGCTTGAAGGAACCAATTTCCACGTGCTTCCAGAGGACAATTTCGTGGTTTCCTTGGCCAAGAGTCACTTGAAAAAGAAACTAGGAAGCAAGGTAAGAATCCTAGATGTGTTTTTGTTCGATTTTGAACATGTCTTGATCATGAAAATCGAGAAGGAAACTAGCCCGAAGAACTGATTTCTGAAGCTAAATTTTTTCTAAGTGTTTAAAACCTCTTCAATGCCCCTACATGTTTGACTTGTTACTCCCCTTTGCATGCTTTTTTTTCGTCGTTGTGACTTCGATGAATGTTACATGGGAGTACTAATGATGCATAGGACAATCCGGTTTAGTCTTTAAATCTCCTTGTGAACCATGAAACCATCTATAACATGAGCCAAAAACCATATTGAGACATGGTTGGCCAGCATAGATCATGCACAGATACTTCTTGGAGAGTTCATTTTGATGCGTTCGGTTGATCGTTTTCGGTGATGTTTGTTGCATTTGAAAGTAAGTGTTGCTTATTTTCATCTAGATGGAGTAATATTTCATATAGATGTTGCATGTGATGGTTGTCGGAGCTTTAATCTGGGCATTTGACATGGCTGTTTGACTTGGGCTGAACACCAGATTTGCAAAACGGCTCCAACCCGCATATTGGAGGCCGTTTTCAGTTTGATTCTTGCGTGTTCTAGGCTGTAATTTCTAGTCAAACACGTTCTTTGCATTAATTAGTATATCCTTGATACTTTACATTCACATGAGATTGCTTATGGGTCGAGATTGAATGCCACGAACATGACCCGAAGAAGCCGCTTTGGGGTGATTTGATGCAAGCCAAGTATTCGATAAAATGTTGAAACCAAGCTTCATTCTCGAAGCGGTCGATTTGAGCTTAATCGTTGTGATATTCATGTGATGTGTTACTCCATGTTAGCACAGATCGGTTTAAGGAATTATTATTAATATTTTTTTTTTTGAAAAAAATAATAAAAAAAAGAGAAAAATCTGAAAATTTCAAAAATATCAAAAATGTTGGATAACATCAAATTAGGATAGAAATGACATATGTGGAATTTTCCTAATTTTAAAAATGTCATTTTCCTAATTTAATGCTATTTTGGTATTTTATAACAATTTTTGTAAATAATCCATTTTGCATAGATTAAAAATATCTAGAGTAATTTCATGCATTTAGAGTAATATCATGCGTATTTAAATTCCCATTTCGCTCACGGGGGTCCTATCCCGGGGCGTGATAACAAGGCCATGTAATATTATTTGCCGACTTGTATCGGGTTTTCCTTTTCCGTATTTATTTTCAAGTCATTTTAATTTCGTGGATGTATACTTACCGCATCGTTTTTTCATTAATTTGAGTGTAAATTTCTCTTCTAAATTAGGTTAGAATTAGTCTAGACATAAAAAAAAAAAAAAAACCTACAAAAACATTTGCATGGACACTTAGTGGTTTCATAAAGGTTATGATTGGTAATCAAGATTTTGTGACCATTTAGATAAACCACCTTCCAAGTTAGTGGTACCACAAGGGCGCTAATAGAAACATTAGCGTAAACAAGTCCCCGTTCCTAGAAATCTCTGGTTGCGTAGGAATCGAGACAACACTCCGTGTCTTGATTGGTTTCTAGCCGACCCCAATAGGCTAGTGGCGACTCCTAGAATTACATAGGTTGTTAAGAACTA
Source organism: Eucalyptus grandis (assembly GCF_016545825.1). Taxonomy (NCBI): domain Eukaryota; kingdom Viridiplantae; phylum Streptophyta; class Magnoliopsida; order Myrtales; family Myrtaceae; genus Eucalyptus; species Eucalyptus grandis. Next base: position 6,479,664 of record NC_052622.1, on the reverse strand, counting down.
AAAAACGAATCCAACGTCGCGCGAGGTATGGGCTTGGGAGAGCCCACGCCTAATCTAGGGCCATTGGTCCACCTCTTTAGGCAAATACCCCTAAACCCTCTTCCTTTTCCCCCGGATGAAAAAAGAGAGGTCGTGACAGCTTGGCGACTCCGCTGGGGACTTGGTTACAAACCTTAGAGGACTTGGGCCGTAATAATTTGGTTTGTTGTTCACTAACTTGGTCTTCATTTGATAGCGCGTGTCAAAGCCACGTGGAAGACAAGGTTAGTCCACTAATAACGTGTTAATTGTTTTTGTAGGTTTGGAGCAATAAGGGGTGGAGTGTGTGTTAACCCATTTCTTTTGTAGGGAGGCGTAGGAATGTATGTCTATATGGATGAAATTGAAGTGTTGTTTGGATATCAATTGTTGTGTGTGCCTTTATACTTACCTCAACACTACACATTTACACACACAACCCGCGATCTAAAACCCCGATCGCACTAAGAAGCCCATAAGAGGTGCCCAAAGATGGAACCCTTGCGGGGAATGACCCATGGTTATCCACTTTTGGTCCCGCTCATTTTGATTAATGATAAAGAGAACTGTCCGACGTAAGTGCGGAGTGGGGAAAACTCTTTTGATCTAATTAAAATGGGAGCCTTTAGCCTATAGAATCATACCTCTTAGTGAGCCTCACGAGTCGACATGCGATGTGTCTTTGTGGTTGCCACATTTTTTTTTCTTTTCTCTATCGAAGGTATTGGTATTTTATTCCTCGACGTAAATAATGCTTTTCGTACATATAACGTATTATCATTGAGTTTAGCTTATTTTGCGACATATGGTGATTGATCAAAATGCCTATTTAGGTTTAGATACTATGGGTTTCCTTGAGCTTCGTATCATCCCAATCCCAAAGAAGGCGTTGTTAGACATGTGGGATGCACTTGATGCGAGCAAGAAGACTTTTGTGGAGAAGAAACTTGGCTATCTTATTTTTCTCTTATATCGAGAGTCCCACGTGCCATTAGTGAAGGCCATGGCTCATTTTTGGAACCCCAAGACTTCAACGTTCGTGTTTGGTCATCATGAATTGACCCCAACTTTAGAGGAGTTAGAAATGATTGTTGGCAACGTCCCTGCATTTGGTCTTGTCGACCCTCCTTTAGGAGTAGATCTTATCCCACTATTGAGTCAATTCCTAGGAGTTCCTCCTCTTGAAATTAAAGAACTTCTTAATAGGAATTCAAAAGGGCTCCCTTTGTCTTTCATCGAACAAAGATTATGTAGTCTTCTCCCAAGCCCCAATCCTCAAAATGCTAAAATTTTCCTTCTAGCATTCTTCGGATTCGTTCTTTTCCCGTTCACCCAAAAGACAATGGATCCTAGCCTTGCTCATGTTGTCTATAGAGTCATTCACCTTAGGGGATTTACACACATGCTTCTTGCCGAAATGTTCCTCTCTCTCAACCGTTTCAAAAAGGACAAGGGTTCGATCCTTAGAGCACCTATAGGCATCCTTCAAGTTTGGATTCTCTCTCACTTAAAAGTATTTGGAGGGAATTTGGCTATTACCAACATCGATAAAGATACAAACCCTCTCACCAAACTTAAGAATATAGAAAAATTCCTCCATTCTTGGACATTCCGTGGTTGGGTAGAACTTTTTGAAAATATCACCCCAAACCAAATTTTGTGGCAAGCCCCTTGGATTCGTTTCCCTAAAGCACGACTTATGAGCGGTCATGATAACCCGATTCCACTCTTAGAGGTTTGACAGGATCTACGTCTTATTACCCTTTAAGAGTAGTTCGTCAATATCGAGTACTTCAAGAAATCCCTCCTCCTCTAAAGTTAGGGTTGCTTCGTTTTGACTTTCGCGATAAGGTGGTCAAGGGGAACCAAATTGAAGACATGAAAAAAGAAGTGGAAAACATCATTAACATCCTTCATCATTGCCCACCGAGGGATATTGAGTGGGTCACCGAGTTGGAGGGAGAAATGAGGGAGCACCACGTATCAAGAGGATATATTGATCGCCGTATTGAACCCGAAGTTACCGTCGTCATTCCAAAGTTTCCTACGAAACCAACTCCGAAGGAAATCCAAATGAGGCGGATTATAAGGGAAAGGGATGAAGCCTTAGCTAAGGTGGAGCGTTTGACCGAAACAAACAAACGCATCCGCAAGTTGCTTTGAGGGGAAAACTAAAGGATTAGTCATATTCCATTAGAGTTGTATTTTTAGAAAAGTTGTATAAGGTTTTCCTTATATGAAATATTAGTAGCAATGTTTAGGAGTTCCTCTACTTTAGTGGATGTATAGGGATCTTCCTTCACAATTTTTGGTGTAATTAGTGATATTTTTCCAATGGAATATGAGATGGGCATTTTGATCAATCATCATGTGTTACCCTTTTAATTGTATAACTTCATATGACAAAATATTGATAAGAAGCCACTTATATGAGATTCGACTTATGCAAGGGTTTTCTTATTTCTATTTTGTTATAAGAAAATATAAAATTGAAGGGTTTAAAGTTTTTTATTGTATTTTATTTTATGTCTCATCTTCTGTATGTTGATTTGTTTGTTCTTTTGTTTTATTTAACAAGGTATCGACAACACGGCTTTAAGATGATCGCCTATCAGGACCCGTTCTGTAGCTGCAAGGATGAATACAGAAGAGCAAAACGCCCGTTTTAACGCCTTGGATAATAGAATCACCGACTTGGCAACCCAATTTGCCCAATTTGCGAACGAGATTTGAGCTAGTCTAGTGGCTGCAGCCCCCAATAGAGACACGCTCGTGCCTACTCCTGAGGCTAGCAATGCCAATGTTAGGGAGAACGTTGCTGAAGAGATTCCCCATCAAACACCGGTAGTGGTGGAACAGGATCCCATCTCGGAAGCCATCTCAGCTCGAATGGAGGAGGAGAACAACAAAAGATTTGCTAAGCTTGAGGAGAAGCTTAAAGCCATACAGGGATACGAAACTAACATGATCGAGGATCTGTCTCGATATGCCAAAATGGACTTTCCCGAGAAGTTTAAAGTTCCCGATTTCGCTAAGTATGATGGTACCGGCGATCCAAAAGTCCATATGAAGTACTATTTGAATAGGATGGGGCGCTATGCACAGAACACCCCATTATTGATTCAAACTTTTCAGGAGAGTCTATCCGGCCCGGCCTTGCAATGGTACATCCTGTTGGAACCAGAAAAGATGGAAAAATGGAAAGAATTGGCTGAGGCATTTGTGCTACAATATAAATACAATACCGAGATTGCCCCAACGCGCAAAGTGTTAATGCACACGGAGAAAAGGAGAAATGAGTCCTTCAGGTCATTCGCGCAAAGGTGGCGCGCCTTGGTTGCTCAGGTTCGACCACCACTGGACGACGCTGAAATGGTGGAGCTTTTCCTTAATACCCTTCCTCCAGACTTTTTACAACAAAATGATTAGCTCTGACTGTGGAAACTTTACCCGTTTGGTTGCCATTGGAGAGAGAATTGAAGAAGCCATGCATGAGGGTCGGATAACTGAAGGCACAAGCAGGAAATTTACCAATAAGAAGGAGAAAGAAGTTGAAGTAGCTTACGTGCAAGGCCTAGCTGAATCAAAGCAATTTTCGAATCCTCAAAATCCTTCTGCATCGCGAGGGAGGTATCAGAATTACGAGCCTAGGAAGTGGACGCTGAGGCAATTCACACCTTTGCCTAGGCCCTTGTCCAAACTGTTACCCATGTTGCTGCAAAAAGGGTTGGTAGCTAAAGAGATTCCTCGTGACAACCTCCTAAATTCCTAGGGTTCGACCTTACAAAGTCTTGCGAGTACCATATGGGTGAGAAAGGCCATGATGTGGATAATTGCCGAACACTCGAACAAGGTCCAGAGCCTATTGGACAAAGATATCTTATCATTTAAGGAGACACAACCTAGCGTCAAGCAAAACCCTTTACCCGTTCATGTCGGGGATGTCAATATGATTGCTGAAGGAGAGGAAAGGAACGTGCAAATGGTCAAGGTTGACGTCCACAAACTGTATGAAGATTTGATTTTAACTGGCTATTACAAAAGGAGCGATGAAGTTGTCCCAACCGAGAAGAAACTAGAGCGTGTTGTTGGAGAAATCTTTCCAGAATATTTTGAAGCTGACAAAACATTTCTATCGGTCTAAGTCTGGATATCGATAGTTAAAGTCTCAAGATTTTATAGTCTCAAGACTCGTTATCTCAAGACTCAAGACTCAAGACTCAAGACTCAAGACTCAAAGTTATTCTCACCGACGGTCTTTCTAATCCGGTGTTGAAGGAAATCCAAAGTCGAGGTTTATGATTGAGGATTTGATCCTATCCTCTGGGATAGATTCTTTGGTTGGATAATCATTTCGGATTCTTTATATCTTATCTAAGAACGATTGAAGATCCGATGGTCGACGAAATAATCTTGGATTATTCTATTCTTGGAAACCGAGATCCTGATTGTATGGGCGAAAGATTGATGGGCTATCATCAGATTCCTTATATAGCTCGGATGATCTTCTTGATTGATTCCGTCCAACGGGTAGATTGGAGGAATTCCTTTGGTAAGTGCCAACGGCTATGATGGCATGAAGGAGTATAAAAGGAAGACGTTCTAGTTGTTTTAAGTGTGTGATCGATAGAAAAATTCCGAGTCGAGAAGATCCTTTGATTGTTAGTTGAGAGGCGAGCGAAATTGTATGCGAGAGTGTTTATACTTGGTGACGCCTTGAGCAAGTGTGGTAGATCATCTACACCTAGAAATCAAGGAAGATCAACACCGTAACAACTCTTTGATCATAGTGGAATCCAGCCAATCGTTTGTCGGTGCGAAGAGTGGACGTAGGCTTGAATCAAGCCGAACCACTATAAACCGAGTGTTCAATTCTCTCTTTCCCTTACTCAGTCTTGCGATTGAATTTTCAACTGTTGCAAAGTCTCTAATTGTTTAAGTATCGTGCAAACATCGAGAAATTTTTGTGTATACCTATTCACCCCCTCTAGGTACTCGTACTAGCTATCTCAATTGGTATCAGATCTGTGTTCTTACTTTGTTTGAAGTGTTTTACTTGAGTAAAAGATCCATGGCTAGTATGCTAGCTTTGGGCTGATGGAGGGGCAAAGCAATACCAGACCTCCCTACTTCGATGGAAAGGATTACAACATCTGGAAGAACAAGATGAAAGCTTTCCTACGATCAAAGGATCCTCCGGAATGGGACGTAGTGGAAAAAGGAATCACTATTGCTGCTGCATCAAACACCGAAAGAGGAAAAGAAACCGTTGAAACCAGCGGAATGTCTCAAGAAGAAATAAACAAGAGACAAGCACTTGATGCTAAAGCAATTTATTCTTTATATTGTGCTTTGTCACCAACTGAATATAACAGAATATCTTCTTGTGTCACAGCAAAAGAAGTCGGGACAGGTTACATATCACTTATGAAGGAACAGATCGAGTGAAGGAGACAGAATTAACATTCTTCTTGGTCAATATGAATCCTTCAAAATGAAACCAGGAGAATCTATAACCGACATGTTTAGTCGTTTTACGAGATATTGTCAATGGTCTTGAGAACCAAGGACAAAAATTTCTGATCCCATGAAGGTGAACAAGCTTCTACGTGGACTCTCCAAGGATTGGAATCATATAAAGACTTCAATAAGAGAGACGCAAAGAATCATGCCATTATCTCGTAGACGGGCGATTGGAACTCTTCGGTCTTACGAAGTGGAACGAATTAATGAAGACGAAGATCCAAGAGGTAAGAAATCTATTGCACTAAAATCAAATGATGATTCGATGATGCAGATTCGAAGATGATATGAATGATGAGGAGCTCGCCCTCATGATAAGAAGATTCAGAAAACCGAATAGAAAAGGCGAAGGTTTATCCCAAGGAAACAAAATTCTCGAGACAGCAGACCAAGTCTGTTGATGATGAGGAACCAAACAAAGAAGTAGTTTGCTTCGAATGTAAAAAGAAGGGACACATCGACCCAACTGTCCTCTTCGAAAAAGAAAAGAGGAAAAGCTGAGAAATTTCGAAAAGCTCTTAAAGCCGAAACCTGGAGCGATACGAGTGTGAAGAGAGTGATGAGGAATATGCCAACCCGTGTCTAATGGCGCAATCGGACTCGGACTCGGATCGGACTCGCACGGTGAATTTGAGGTAAGCAATTATAAAATCCCCTGTCAAAGTCTCTAAATATATTAATGAGTTATGTTTTAGTCTTAAGACTTCTCTTAAAAGGATTTCCGAACTTAAAAGGAAAACTCAGTTTTAAAACAAAAGGAAATCATTTTAGAAGAAAAGGTAAAAAATTTAGACTTGAATGTTTCTACTCTTAAAGAGAGTGAAGACAATCTTTCAAAAGAAAATGCTTTCTTAAAAACTGATTTATCAAATATTTCAAAGAAATTTTCAATAGGGTCCGAAAAACTTGAAAAGTTCTTTCAATCCAAAGACCTTACTTTAATAAGTCGGGTCTAGGTATGACAGAAGAAACAATCCCTTTGATTGATTTTCCGAAAGTAAAAGAAAGAATTAAGAAAAGACCATCGAAAGAGGCTTATAAAAATCATTTCAAAAGAGTTTTTGTAAAGCCTGTAGGTCGAAATGCTTTAAGGTGTTCTAAGTGTAACAGTCGGATCATTTTGAAAAAGAGTGTCCTATGGTTTGGAAGCTTTGTGAAGAGAGTATGGCCTAATAATGCTTATCCTACTAACATGAAAGGACCCAAGAAAATTTGGGTACCAAAGAAAGCTTGAGACTCTTTTTTTGAATGCGGGTCTCTGTCAAAAAGAAGGTAAAGTGGTATCTTGACAGCGGATGCTCAAGACACATGACAGAGACTCGAGTGTTTCATAAAGCTTATTAAAGTGAATGGTGGAAAAGTTTCATTCGGAGGAAATAGCAAAGGAAGTATTGTGGGATTCGGAATTGCGAAATTGGAAATCTCACAATAAGCAATGTCTCTCTAGTGGAAGGACTCAACTACAATCTACTCAGCATTAGCCAATTGTGTGATGCGGTTACAAGATCTTCTTTCAAGAAGGCATTTGTTCTGGAATTAGCAAAGATTCGACTCGAGTCTTTCATGGGTCGAAGGCATGGAAACATCTACCTCCTTGATGTAAAGCCAAATGAAGAACAATGCTTAATTTCAATTCAAGATGAAGCAATTCTATGGCATAGAAAGCTTGGCCATATCAACAAGAAGCAATTAGCCAAAATCTCTTCAAAGCAGCTTGTTAGAGGTCTACCTAAACTGCCATACCAAAAGTCTGACTTATGTACTCCATGCATTCTGGGAAAGCAGAACCCAGAGCATTGGAGGTTATTCCAAATGGACGTCAAAAGTGCTTTCCTAAATGGATTTATCCATGAGGAAGTTTATGTGGAACAACCGCCTGGATTTGAAGACCCAAAGAAGCCGGACTCGTCTTGACCGAAAAGGCTGTATGGTCTAAAGCAAGCACCTCGAGCTTGGTACGACAGATTAAGTAAGTTTTTATTACAAAATGGTTTTGTCAAAGGTAAAGTAGATACTACTTTGTTTATCAAAAAGGAAAACAAAAACTTTTTACTTGTTCAAATATATGTTGATGACATTATTTTTGGATCTTCTAATGAAAGTCTTTGCAAGAAATTTTCTAAGTCTATGCGGGATGAATTTGAAATGAGTATGATGGGAGAATTAACATTCTTTCTTGGACTCCAAGTGAAACAAATGAAGGAAGGAACTTTCATCCATCAAGAAAAATATGCGAATGATCTTGTCAAAAGGTTTGGATTGGAAAAATGCAAAAAGATCGACATACCAATGTCATGTTCTCAGAAGATAGACAAGGATGAAGAAGGGAAGAAAATAGATCAAAAGCTGTACAGAAGCATGATCGGTTCACTTCTTTATCTTACTGCTTCTAGACCTGATATTTTGTTTAGTGTTTGTATCTCGTGCTAGGTTTCAATCGGATCCTAGAGAATCACATCTCGGTCGTGAAACGAATTATCAAATACGTTGCTTCATCTTCAAGCATCGGTCTTTGGTATCCAAAGAAGGGAGACTTTAATCTTCTAGGATACTCGGATGCGGAGATCGGCCGGTTGCAGAATCGATAGAAAGAGCACTTCGGAACTTGTCAACTACTTGGAAACAGAACGGTGTCTTGGTTCTCGAGGAAACAAAGCACCGTAGCTCTTTCAACAATGTAAGCGAGTATGTAGCTCTTGGAAGCTGCTTTGTTCGCAAATTCTATGGATAAAACAACAGCTACAAGACTTTGGCATTGAAGACTCATGCACAGAAATCAGATGTGACAACACCAGTGCTATAAATCTCACCAAAAATCCAATCCTTCATTCAAGAGCAAAGCATATTGAGATTCGACATCACTTTATTAGAGATCATATTCAAAATGGAGAAATCTCGATTCAATTTGTTGATTCAAAAAGTCAACTAGCGAGACATATTCACAAAGCCTTTGGAGAAGAATCAGTTTGACTTTATCCGCTCAAGACTCAACATTTTGAAGCTTGAAGAAGTTAAAGTCTAGAGACTCACCAACTCTAAAGACTCTGATCTCTTAGACTCTAAGTCCTGAGACTCGACATTCGTGGATAAAGCGTAAGTTGTATTTCTTCTAAAAGGTACTAATTGTCATTTAGTCGAAAAGGTACGATCTTTTGTTTAATAATTTTGGCAGTTATAGATTTTGAAAAGAAGTAATCGTTCACTTTCCATTGCACCGATTGAACTTCCCTTTTCAAAAACTAAGTTATATATACTGATTTTTCCCCAAATCTTCAAAACCCTAAAAAGCACTCTTCTCTCTATCTGTTTCTACTCTTTGTTCATCGTCGAGAAAGTGGTCATTTTTCTTGGGAAAGCAAGTGAAGGAATCCTCCAATAGACAAAGAAAGATGTCGTCTTCAAGGAAATCATCAAGAATCGCGAACGGGGGACCACAAAGAATGAAGAAGGGACCGACTCATTTCGATCTCACCGAGGAAGAAGACTTATCTGGTCAGCGACAAAGTCCGATTCGCTCTCCTCCACATCATTCAGCATCTCCTGCCCCACAAAGTGAAAGTCATAATCTGGAAGAAGAGATAATCGAGGATGCCGACCAGTAAGAGTTCAAAAGCCTTCCTTTTTGTATAAACTTTATTGTGCATTGAAAAGCACAGTACTCCATTGAACTACATAGATGACTTCCTTAAGGACAAAAATTATGGGAATGAGTATCTTTTTCTGAAGAAAATGGAGGAATGGGGAATTGCCCCAAAAGGAAAAGCGAGAGGAAGCTCTTGCGAACATTCCAAGAGATCCTCGTATGCCAGGACAAAATCTGATTGACGCGAATGATGATGACAAAATGTTCCTTGAATTTGAACCTAGAATGGGTGTGGCGGCAAAGGCGAAAGGAAATCGGATGGATTTGTTTAAATCCAAGGATCAAGAAAAAGTGTATTACGTCTGTTGAAAGAGGGGTAATCAACCCTAGAAGTGTCGATTTTGACTTCCCGGATTCCATCAACTTGAACCTAAGAGAGAAGTTGAATTTGCTTCAACTTGAGACTTTCTGCTCTGACTCTACAGACGGGTATGATCATCTGACTGCTTATTTCTATTCAAATCTTAGCTTTTTGGATGCGAATAGAATTTCATTCAGTGTTCGAGACAAAGTCTATGTGGTAGATGTGAATATGTTGGCAGACATAGTTGGAGTTGAACGGGGACGCTATCTCCCAATTAAAGTCTCACTGCTCGAACTACTCGGATCTTGTCAAAGATAGGGATGTAGATAAGAAAATTATCTATTCAAGAATGAACGCTATCAACATTGTGCTTCACAAGATTGTGATCAATTGTCTAAGACCTAAGTCTACTTCAAAGACTTCGTGTCTCTTTCGAAGCAAAGTTGATGTATGCGATCAACTCGGGACGGAAGTTCTCTCTCCCGCACACTATTCTTTTCCATATGTACGAAGCGTGTCAAAAGACAAAGGACAATTGCCTTATCTGATGCGGTGACCAAGATCTTGAGACATCGAATATTGAACGCCACATACTTTTTGTGTTCGACCGTGTGATAAGATGGTGGTAGGGTTGAAAATGTTAATGAAGATGCGTCTGCAAGAACTTTCTAAGGCAATGGAGAAATTCAAAGTGAAATCTCCGGTCAGTCCGCTTCAAAGGAAAAGGAAAGAAGGCATTTAGTGCTTCTTCGAAAAAGAGGAAAAGAATTCTTATCCGGAGGATGAGGATGAAGATGAAGATGATGAAGATCCCACTATTCCAAAGATCGACAAGAACAAGACGTTGCGTGTCTTATTCGACGAGAACTTCAGCGGAGCGAGAAGAAGAAGAAGAGAGAGAGAAGGAGAAAGAAGTTGAGGAAGAAAAAGAAGAAGTAAAAGATCGGTCTGCTGATAAATGAGAGAAGGGAAATCAAGAGATTGATCATCACTCTTCCCCTTTCGATGTCCTAGAGACAGGGGAGTTAGCGAGCAAGAGAGGTCTCCACCTCATGCCGCTGAAGATCAAAGAAAATCTCCGTAAGACCCGGAAGAAGCTCGGGTCTCTCAATTGCACGAAGAAGATGATACGACGATTCCAAATCTGCAAGACCGTTCGAAGCGCCATCGTCTCGCACACACACCATCCGAGAAAGCCAATGCCGGTACACAGACGGATGATTCGTAGATCTTCGTAGTATCATGAATATTCTTCGGAAATGCGTAACAGATATATATTCTGGATTGTGAAATCCAAGTCTTGAAGCATCTTTGGACAAGCATCTTGATCTCTCGGAAGAAAAATACAAAGACCTCGCTCTACAACTTCAAGCCAATGCCAAGAGAGAAGAGGTAGCTCATCTGCGAGGAAGATCTGAAGAAGCTCGAAGGAGTAGTCCAGTCCATTGGGGATTTCCGGATCGTGCGCATTCCCAAGCGAGACATGACTCCTTTCTCACCCTCTTTTAATGATGACAAAAAGGGGGAGAACCAATTTGAACAAACATTATTTATTTGACTTTTTGTGGTTATGTTTATTTTTGAGTATGACTTGAGAACTTGAACTTGAGTGTTAGACTGAATTGGTTGTGGATTTTGATGCTTGACTGGTTGCATTTATATCAAGTATTGTTACATGGTATTACTCATGAAAGACTAACCAATTTGCTGTGGATGCGAGTCTCGGTTGTTTATTAATCTTTATGAGTTAGCCATATTGCTTGAGAAATGTTTTTGCAGGTCAAAGTTGTTCAAATCTTCAAGAAAGTTTTGTCACCATCAAAAGGGGGAGATTGTTGGAGAAATCTTTCCAGAATATTTTGAAGCCGACAAAACATTTCTATCGTCTAAGTCTCGGATATCGATAGTTAAAGTCTCAAGATTTTATAGTCTCAAGACTCTGTTATCTCAAGACTCAAGACTCAAGACTCAAGACTCAAGACTCAAAGTTATTCTCACCGACGGTCTTTCTAATCCAGTGTTGAAGGAAATCCAAAGTCGAGGTTTATGATTGAGGATTTGATCCTATCCTCGGGATAGATTCTTTGGTTGGATAATCATTTCGGATTCTTTATATCTTATCTAAGAACGATTGAAGATCCGATGGTCGACGAAATAATCTTGGATTATTCTATTCTTGGAAACCGAGATCCCGATTGTATGGGCGAACAGATTGATGGGCTATCATCGATTCCTTATATAGCTCGGATGATCTTCTTGATTGATTCCGTCCAACGGGTAGATTGGAGGAATTCCTTTGGTAAGTGCCAACGGCTATGATGGCATGAAGGAGTATAAAAGGAAGACGTTCTAGTTGTTTTAAGTGTGTGATCGATAGAAAAATTCCAGTCTCGAAGATCCTTTGATTGTTAGTTGAGGCGAGCGAAATTGTATACCGAGAGTGTTTATACTTGGTGACGCCTTGAGCAAGTGTGGTAGATCATCTACACCTAGAAATCAAGGAAGATCAACACCGTAACAACTCTTTGATCATAGTGGAATCCAGCCAATCGGCTGTCGGTGCGAAGAGTGGACGTAGGCTTGAATCAAGCCGAACCACTATAAACCGAGTGTTCAATTCTCTCTTTCCCTTACTCGGTCTTGCGATTGAATTTTCAACTGTTGCAAAGTCTCTAATTGTTTAAGTATCGTGCAAACATCGAGAAATTTTTTGTGTATACCTATTCACCCCCCTCTAGGTACTCGTACTAGCTATCTCACGTGTCACCAAGATGATCAACATGGGCATAATCCGCAATGAAGGAGTAAGCCTTGCTGATTTTGTATTGCATTAGTGCGACTTCCATATTCAATCCGTCCCATATAACCTCCACAAACATCTCGACCCCAACGGCTACTTTGGCCCATGTGTTCCCCATGCATACTTCGGCCTCCACGATTGCCTCGGCCCATACGGCCTCCATGGTAACCTTGGCCTCTACCTCTACCGTATATGCCTTGACCAGCAAGCTCTTCATATTTCACCTGACTCTCCAGATATTTTTGGTAGCCTAAACCCACTCTTTTATGATTCCTGGGGGCTTCAATGGGCTTGGTAATACCATGTGCATACATTCCCAATCCCGATCCTGGGAATATGACTCTGTACTTTAATAGCACTCGCTTGACATGATAGACGGGCCGACATTTCGGGACTCTTAAGAGCGGTCCCAATGGGTACATGGACCATTGAGACTAGTTCGAAGGTATGATAGCTAGATTCCTCCTTCTCTTCAGGCTCCACATACGGGATGGCTGTGTCTTGAAAGATCTTAAAATCAGTTTCTGCACGAACAGTTACAATTTCCCCTCCGAAATGAACTTAACCATCTGATGTAGAGAGGAAGGTATAGCTTCAGCGGCATGGATCCATGGTCGACCCAATAAGAAATTAAAAGCGCTGGGGATATCCAACACTTGGAATTTTGTCAGGAATGAGGTAGGGCCGATCAAAAGGTTGAGCTCAACTTCCTCGATTGTCTCTTTCTTTACACCATCAAAAGCTCGGACGGTATACTTGGATGGTCTAATTTGTTCTTTACCAACCCTAAGATGACGAAGGGTGGCTAATGGACAAATATTCAAAGCGGACCCATTATCAATTAAGACTCGGGCTACTATCATATCGCATCTCTTGGCCGATATGAGTAAGGCCTTGTTATGATCGTGTCCCTCCTTCGGAAGATCTTCGTCTGAGAACGAGATTTGGTCCTTCAAGAGAATGGACCCGATGAACTCCTCCAGTTGCTTGTCCCCAATGGTCTCCGGTACATGTATCTCATTTAGAACCTTCAATAGTGCATTTTTGTGTTTCTCGGAGGTCTTGAACAACTCCAAGAGTGAAATCTGGGCGGGCATCTTCCTTAACTGCTCTACTACGTCAAACTCACTAGATTTGATCATCGCCAAAAATTGCTTCGCTTGCTCATCAGTGACAGCTTTCTTTTCCATAGCTTCTACGGGTGCATACAATATAAATACAATACCGAGATTGCCACAACGCGCAAAGTGTTAATGCGCACGGAGAAAAGGAGAAATGAGTCCTTCAGGTCATTCGCGCAAAGGTGGCGCGCCTTGGCTGCTCAGGTTCGACCACCACTGGACGACGCTGAAATGGTGGAGCTTTTCCTTAATACCCTTCCTCCAGACTTTTACAACAAATGATTAGCTCTGACTGTGGAAACTTTACCCGTTTGGTTGCCATTGGAGAGAGAATTGAAGAAGCCATGCATGAGGGTCGGATAACTGAAGGCACAAGCAGGAAATTTACCAATAAGAAGGAGAAAGAAGTAGAAGTAGCTTACCTGCAAGGCCTAGCTGAATCAAAGCAATTTTCGAATCCTCAAAATCCTTCTGCATCGCGAGGGAGGTATTAGAATTACGAGCCCAGGAAGTGGACGCCGAGGCAATTCACACCTTTGCCTAGGCCCTTGTCCAAACTATTACCCATGTTGCTACAAAAAGGGTTGGTAGCTAAAGAGATTCCTCGTGACAACCTCCTAAATTCCTAGGGTTCGACCTTACAAAGTCTTGCGAGTACCATATGGGTGAGAAAGGCCATGATGTGGATAATTGCCGAACACTCCAAAACAAGGTTCAGAGCCTATTGGACAAAGATATCTTATCATTTAAGGAGACACAGCCTAGCGTCAAGCAAAACCCTTTACCCGTTCATGTCGGGGATGTCAATATGATTGCTGAAGGAGAGGAAAGGAACGTGCAAATGGTCAAGGTTGACGTCCACAAACTGTATGAAGATTTGATTTTAACTGGCTATTACAAAAGGAGCGATGAAGTTGTCCCAACCGAGAAGAAACTAGATCGTGTCACCAAGATGATCAACATGGGCATAATCCGCAATGGAGGAGGAGGCCAAGCAAATGAGACGATGACAGCTGTAATTGATTTCTCTCCCAAGAATTCTTGTTGTGAATTTGGGATGGTTGTGGAGATGTCAGTCGAGGAGGTAAGCACTGTCAAAATACCGAATGATGTCGACGTAGCCAAGGAAACCAAACCGTTAATCATAAATGAAGGAGAAGCCTTAAATGCCAAATCTGAGCTCAAAGCTAAAAGAGTTTGCGGAGATCGTGCATTTTTGAAGATGGCACTAGAAAAGGGCGAAGTGGTAGATACACTAGGCCAACCAAGTGGAAAGTATGACCATCTCGTCAAATACTCACCTCCCCCAAGCTTTTTCATGGATCCTAAAGAAACCGTCCCTGATGGGTGGGGAGGCATGGACGACTTAATCGAGCTCAAGGAAGAAATCGTCGCCATGATGACACCAGTAATCATCGATTTATCTATTGAAGAAGAGCAATGGGACTCTAATGAGGGCGAGTTTAAACACGTGGTTATTGATTTGGCGGCCGAGGAGTTCGCGAACTTAGAGCTAGGAGAGGCTGAGTCCAAAGGGATGGTAATTGAGTTGCCACCATGTGATCCAGATGAGATCCCAAAAAGCCCTGTCACTAGTTTCGATCCTAAGGCAGTCCCATGGGATTAAGGGCCAAATGAAGTCGATGCTGTTACCCGATCAAGTCGCTGTTATGCACCCGCATAAGCTATGGAAAAGAAAGCTGTCACTGATGAGGAAGCGAAGCAATTTTTGGCGATGATCAAATCTAGTGAGTTTGACGTAGTAGAGCAGCTAAGGAAGATGCCCGCCCAGATTTCACTCTTGGAGTTGTTCAAGACCTCCGAGAAACACAAAAATGCACTATTGAAGGTTCTAAATGAGATACATGTACCGGAGACCATTGGGGACAAGCAACTGGAGGAGTTCATCGGGTCCATTATCTTGAAGGACCAAATCTCGTTCTCAGACGAAGATCTTCCGGAGGAGGGACACGATCATAACAAGGCCTTACTCATATCGGCCAAGTGTTGCGATATGATAGTAGTCCGAGTCTTAATTGATAATGGGTCCACTCTGAATATTTGTCCATTAGCCACCCTTCGTCATCTTGGGGTTGGTAAAGAGCAAATTAGACCATCCAAGTATACCGTCCGAGCTTTTGATGGTGCAAAGAAAGAGACAATCGGGGAAGTTGAGCTCAACCTTTTGATCGGCCCTACCTCATTCCCGACAAAATTCCAAGTGTTGGATATCCCCAGCGCTTTTAATTTCTTATTGGGTCGACCATGGATCCATGTCGCTGAAGCTATACGTTCCTCTCTACATCAGATGGTTAAGTTCATTTCGGAGGGGAAATTGTAACCGTTCATGCAGAAACTGATTTTAAGATCTTTCAAGACACAGCCATCCCGTATGTGGAGCCTGAAGAGAAGGAGGAATCTAGCTATCATACCTTCGAACTAGTCTCAATGGTCCATGTACCCATTGGGACCGCTCTTAAGAGTCCTGAAATGTCTGGCCCGTCTATCATGTCAAGCAGAGTGCTATTAAAGTACAGTCATATTCCCGGACTGGGATTGGGAATGTATGCACATGGTATTACCAAGCCCATTGAAGCCCCCAGGAATCATAAAAGAGTAGGTTTAGGCTACCAAAAATATCTGGAGAGTCAGGTGAAATATGAAGAGCTTGCTGGTCAAGGCGTATACGGCAGAGGTAAAGGCCGAGGTTACCATGGAGGCCGTATGGGCCGAGGCAATCGTGGAGGCCGAAGTATGCATGGGGAACACATGGGCCAAAGTAGCAGTTGGGGTCGAGATGTTTGTGGAGGTTATATGGGACGGATTGAATATGGAAGTCGCACTAATGCAATACAAAATCAGCAAGGCTTATCCTTCCATCATTAAAGGATCTTTATCCACCATTGGAGAAGACCTTTACCAAGTCACCTAAGCTACTACAAGAAGAGGAGGGAGCAATCTTAGACGTAGCAGACCTATTTGGTGCCAACCATGTGTGTGTCACCTTTGATGATGACGAGGCGGAGCCTTCTGCGGGTTTCTTCCAGCTTTCGGAGTAGGGATGCTACTTACCTATCCTGTTTAGTTTTATGTCATTTCCTTTAAGTATGTTTTATGTCATTTCCTTTATGTATTCCCTTACATGGGAAGAGTTGTTTAGCTACTTTTGTTAAGTTTCGTTTGTAATCAAGGTATTGGACTGTGAGCCGTGGTCCAAGATCTGAACCTTGTAAAACGGCCTTATCATGTTGATACAAATGCATCCATGTTTTATTAAGGGCGTGAGGAAGTATTCCACTAGTCCTATGATGATGCTTTGAGGTTTGGACTTCCTCATGACTCCTAGTTTTCAAAGTTTTGGGAAAAGATGTCTGAGGATATGAGGACAATCTCCTAATTCATATTTTTTCAAATTGTTATTCAAAAAGAATTTTTGAATGTGCATCATGCATGTCATTCGTTAAGTGATTTTACTGACCCCCTCATTTGCATCTCAGGCATGTCATTCGGCATAATCATGATGCATATATATGTGACTTGGAATTGGCTGATGAAAGTCTCTTCGAATCTGACGCGGATAATGATATCCAGAAAGACATCGAAAGAGATTGGATTCGTCACGAAGAATCTAAACCCTTGACAGCCGAACAAACAATTATTGTAAATCTTGGTGACACATAAAATGTTAAGGAAACCAAGATTGGGGCGGGCCTTTCAGAGATCGAGGCAAAAAGAATGGTTGAGTTCTTAAAGGAATATCAAGATATATTTGCATGGTCCTACGCAGATATGCCAAAACTGGACCCAGAAATTGTGGAGCACACTCTGCCAATTGACCCAAATATGCCACCAAAAAAGCAAAAACTTCGAAGAACGAAACCTGAACTTTCTAAGAAGATTGAGGAAGAAGTTATGAAGCTATTAAAAGTGGAATTCATCGACGTATCCCATTATGCTGATTGGATTGCTAATGTCGTTCTGGTCATGAAGAAGGATGGACGGGTCAGAGTTTGCATAGACTATCGAGATTTAAACCGAGCAAGCCCAAAGGATGATTTCCCGCTACCGCATATTGATGTTTTGGTTGATAGCACCGCGGGATTTGAACTATTCTCCTTCATGGACGGGTTCTCTGGATACAACCAGATTAGGATGAAAGAGGAGGATAAGAGTAAAACATCCTTCATTACACCATGGGGGACCTTTTGTTATAGGGTGATGCCGTTTGGCCTAAAGAATGCGGGAGCCACATATCAAAGAGCAATGGTCACCTTATTCCATGACATGATGCATGAGGAAATAGAGGTATATGGTGATGATATGATTGCCAAATCAAAGCATGGAGAAGACCACATTAGGGTTCTAAAGAAGTTATTTGACCGGCTCAGGAAATTTAAGCTGAAACTTAATCCTGCCAAATGCATATTTGGAGCAAAGTCTGGGAAGCTATTAGGTTTTATGGTCAGTATCCGAGGCATTGAAATCGATCCGTTGAAAGTTAAAGCCATTTGCGACCTCAGAGCTCCATCTACTGTCAAGGAAGTTCAAAGTCTCCTGGGTAGATTGAACTATATCGCAAGATTCATTTCTCAATTGTTGGAGACAGCCAAACCATTCTTCAAACTCCTGAGGAAGAATACTAAGATTGAATGGGATGCTGAATGCTAGAAAGCCTTTGAAGAGATAAAGCAATACCTTCTTCAGCCACCAGTGCTGGTACCACAAGTTCCAAGAATACCACTGGTCCTCTACTTAACCATCCATAAGGAGTCACTAGGGGCCATGCTTGCCCAGAAGAGGCCGAGTGATAAAAAAGAATGCGCGATATATTAGCTCAACAAGAAATTCACTGTTTCTGAGATGAATTACTTAGAAGTGGAAAAACCATGTGTAGCATTGATTTGGGTATTGCACCGGCTACGCCAATACACTCTCCACCATCAGATTTTGCTCGTGACAGAGAATGACCCAATCAAGTTTCTGCTAGAGAAGCCAGCTTTAGTTGGGAAGATGGCTAAATGGCAAGTCCTAATTTCCGAATTTGATATACAAAGCGTAGCACAGAAATCAGTCAAAGGGAGAGCCATAGCCGATATGTTGGCTGAAAATCCTAAAGAAGCAGAATTCTTCGACACAGCGGACTTCCTGGACAAACGTATTTTGGCAGTAGCAAATGATAAATGGACCATGTAATTCGACGGGGCTGTAAATTTATCTGGCTCTGGGACTGGGGCAGTTTTGATCTCTCCAGCTGGCCAACATTATCCCGTAGCTACAAAATTGACATTCCCTTGCACTAATAATATCTCAGAATATGAAGCGTGCATCATCGGCTTGCAATTAGCCATTGACATGAATGTCAAGAATTTACAGGTATATGGCGATTCTACACTTATTATTTTGCAAACAGAGGGTCGCTGTCGGACACGCGACCATAAGCTGATCCCATATCATGAATTCCTTGAAGAATTAATGAAGGAATTCGAGGAAATATCCTTTGAATATTTGCCAAGGTCCCGAAATCAATTTGCTGACGCATTAGCCACATTGTCATCAATGTTGCATGTGATGGAGGGATTGGATATTGAGCCATTAAAGATCGAGATTCTCAAACACCCAGCTTACTGTATGTCAGTTGAAGGCGAGCTAGATAGAGAGCCATGGTACCACGACATCTTGAATTACCTCCAACTGGGAGAATTTCCTCAAGGATGTGAGGTAGCTGACAAGAAATATATCAAGAAGTTAGCGTCAAAATTCTTTGTTTCTGGCAGTGTGCTCTACAAAAGATCATTTGATTCAGTCCTGTTGAAATGTGTCGATGCTAGAGAAGCCAACCAGCTAATGAAAGAAATACACGAAGGAGAGTGCGGACCACACATGAATGGCCACCTTTTAGCAAAGAAGATCATGAGGCTCAGATATTTCTGGTTAAGCATGGAAACCGATTGTATCAAACATGTTCGCTATTGTCATCGGTGTCAGATTTACGGAGACAACGTTAATGCCCCACCTAACGAACTGCACTTGATGTCTCAGCCGTGGCCATTTTCCATGTGGGGAATAGATATAATCGGGCCAATTAACCCCAAAGCTTCTAATGGACATCGGTTCATTTTGGTAGCTATTGATTATTTCACAAAATGGATTGAAGCGAGTTCATATGTCAACGTCACCGCGAAAAATGTAGCCAAATTCATTCGGCGTGACATCATTGCCCGTTATGGTGTACCAGAAGCCATTGTTACTGATAACGGATCGAATCTTAATAACAAGATTGTGGACGAGTTGCTTCATGAATTCCAAATTCACCATTTGAACTCGTCACCTTATCACCCGCAAATGAATGGAGCAGTGGAGGCAGCTAACAAAAACATAAAGAAGATCCTATCTAAGACGGCGGACAATTATCGTGATTGGCATGAACGATTGCCATATGCGTTGTTGGCATATCGAACCTCAATACGTACTTCGACGGGGCAACGCCTTACTCACTTGTATATGGTATAGAGGCAGTCTTATCAGTAGAAGTGGAAATTCCCTCGTTGAGGATTCTCTCGCAGATTAAACTCTCGGAAGCTGAGTGGATGCAACAGAAATACGAACAGCTGAATATGATTGATGAGAAGAGACTTAGTGCACTATGCCATGGTCAATGCTACCAGAAGCGAGTTACAAAGTCATTTAATCGCAAAGTTCGACCGAGACATTTCCAAGTGGATGAACTTGTGTTGAGGAAGGTATTGCCTATCATACCGGACCCACGCGGAAAATTCACTCCAAATTATGAAGGCCCTTATGTCATTAAGAAAATACTACCCGGTGGGGCTTTAATTTTGGTGGAAATGGACGGCCGTGAGCTGCTAAAGCCTGTAAACGCCGATGCAGTCAAGAAATACTTTCCATGAATGAAATCAAGGCTGTATAGCCATTTCTTGTACAACCCGAGTCACTTAGCACTTGCATCATGCATCTCATGCATACATTTTATACATGCATGTGTATTCGTGTGATGTGTATCTAGTTGCTTGGGTGGAAAGATCGTGAAACAAAGAAAATTAAAATGACAAAACAAAATGGCGATGGTCCATGTTCGAGATATTCCTAGGAGTTGTTGAATACAAACTCAGAAGAAGGGTAATTTGGTATCGTTTCTGATGTACTCTCTCTAACCTCTTTTTTTGACGTAGTTCCCCTATTTGGCAGGAACGTCAGTATCCAAAGAATAAAGCCAAGAAATTGATTTAAGCGGAATACATATCGACCAAGCAAGTATGTGGAGGGTCGTATGACTATTAAGGCACAGGTAAGTACCCTTCTTCTCAAAATCAAATGGAGAATTTCTATCGCAAAAGAGGACACTTAATGTTTTTTCTAGAAACAAGCACAAAAAATGGAAATTGAAGAAACAAGTTTTCCGCAAAATTCACGAAAATCTTCTTTACCTTTAATTTGTCCATCCACTCGGCGGATCAGTCATTTCGAATCAAAATTCTCTATGGAGATTAATCCACCCAGATGATCTCAACAAAAATGAAAGGCGATGTTACTTATGCCAAGCGAGAAACACTTAGGATGAGGAAAGGCAACCCATTTCCAAACATGTCCTTTAAGTACTCTAGGATTTGAGTAAAAAAAAGAAGAGAAAACCCGTGTCGTTTAAGGCCAATGAATTCATTCGCAAGAGGTACATACATCAAGATGATAGGAGGCATTTCTTTCCTCTATCATACACACTGCAGGTGACAATAGTTAGCCCATTTGAGCCTCTTAATGTGAAGAATTTCATACAAAATACCCCTGTCAAGAACCACCCCACGATGGGGCAATTATGGAGGTTTGGGTTGACATTATTTGGAGAGGAAAGATGAGAAAGGTTTCTTTACTGACTTGCATAAATCTTTTTGCGGTAACTTCAAGGGAATTCTTATGGAAGCTCGAAGCATCCCAAGGTGAAGAAGAGCATTCTTTTCTCTACCCAAACACCGATACCCTTTGCTTAAACCATATTGAGCCTAACTATTCATTTCTGAAACCCGAGTGGTGATTATCTCCGCACATTGGGGGCAGGGCACATGATTTACCAATGCATTTGGTGTTTACATGAGAATATGAAAAGCATCTTGAAAGTCCCAAGAGCTCAAAAAGTTCGAAAGAACAAAAGTCAAGTGAAAATTAAGGGGTATGAAAAAGTAGTATGCCTGGTAAAAGCAAGGCTAATGCCCATCACAAAAAAAAATGCATCAAGAAGAATGTCTCCATGAAAGCAAAAATGACAAAAAAACAAAATGCTTGTATCAAAAGGAGATCACTGCAAATGCAAAAGTCATGAGAGGGAAAGAGCAAAGCTCTTATTTTGCGATGATTAGTCAAGGGACTTTCGAGAGAAATTCGAGTGCTTTCAAAAAAATGGATGATATGGTAATGATGCTATGATAATCACCAACTCCTAAATCCCCCTTTGACAAAAAGTTCTAAGCCTTTTGAGCTAAGCCTTTTGAACCTTTCCCCGAATCAATATTACAACCCATTTCCAAAGTCTCTTCAGATTGGGATGATTCAAAGTGGAAATAAGGACTTCCTAAAGAAG
Organism: Eucalyptus grandis; assembly: GCF_016545825.1. Taxonomy (NCBI): domain Eukaryota; kingdom Viridiplantae; phylum Streptophyta; class Magnoliopsida; order Myrtales; family Myrtaceae; genus Eucalyptus; species Eucalyptus grandis. The sequence goes on along the minus strand of NC_052622.1, from coordinate 6,457,665 downwards.
ATGCCGCTTGAAGAAATGAGAGTAAGGTTGTCTTATCTCATCTTAAGGTTTCTTGACTTGTAAACCTAGCGAAGATGTCGATCATTGATTAATTCATTTCATAGCCAATGATGCTTATCCATTGCTAAAACCATGACCAAACCTGCACTACGGTCCTTCTAAAAGACCTCTTTGATTGGTCAATGTGCACTTATTGCGAATGATTCAAAGCCTTGCGCATTGGAAGAGTGAGGTTGAGTGATCAGTTTATTTCCCACATGAACAGATGGGATCAAACAGCCATTTTCTTGAGGATATGCAAGAAGCCCTTTCTAACTAGGGATCCTTGCTTGGCATACTTAACAAACCTTTCTCATAAATCAGGGTCATTTCGACAAGGACTTTTCTCCCAAGAGAATTTGATGATTAATGATATCATCCAAGCGTGATGACAGTTTTGCGAGTTTGTCAAGTTGTCGGAATTAGTTTGATTTTTTTATGCAATCATTGCCTTCTCATTACAGATACACTTTTGATATTGTTTCTTATGACATATGTTGAAATTGACCTCATCTAGCATGCTTTCGCTACTAGAATACTTGTTATAATGAGTATTATTTGATGTGTAGTATCCATTTCAGAATATTCTCGAATGACAGGTGCCTCCAGTGAAACCACACAATTTCAAAGGGTTCATGGATTAGCCTTAAACCATGCATTTTCAAAGGGTTCTTGGTTATCCTTAAATCTTGCAATTTCACACGGTTAGTGGGACTTCCTTAAACCACAAGGGTTAGTGGATTGCCTTAAACCACATGGTTAGTGGGACTTCCTTAAACCACACGGTTAGTGGGACTTCCTTAAACCACAAGGTTAATAGATTGCCTTAAACCACACAGTTAGTGGGACTTCCTTAAACCACAAGGGCTAGTGGATTGCCTTAAACCACATGGTTAGTGAGATTTCCTTAAACCACACGGTTAGTGGGACTTCCTTAAACCACAAGGTTAGTGGATTGCCTTAAACCACAAGATTAGTGGGACTTCCTTAAACCACAAGGTTAGTGGGACTTCCTTAAACCACGCCTTTACATCAAGCTCACTTGCATTTTCATTGTTGCACATAAAAAAAATTAAATTAAATTAAATTAGGTGTCACCTTATCTTTGAAAGAAATCTCTTGGAGCTCCTTTCAAAGAGGGGCAAATGCTTGACAACTAAATTTTGCTCAAAAATCATTTTCAAAAAAAAAAAAAAAAAAAAAAAGGGGGAACTTGTTTTTCCGCAAAAATATTTCTCATCAAATTATTGCATAAGGATTACCTAGGCATTTGGTATGGTTTTTAAATGCATTTATTTTCCGATATAAAAAAATCAAATCAAAAAAATCAAAATGAAAAAATATATACTAAAAAAAAAAAAAAAAAAAGAGAGATAAAAAAATTAATTAATTAAAAAAAGTTGGAGCTGATGATTTAAATGTGACTAGCCAAACTCAGGAGGTCAGATTGTAATTAAAACGGCAATTTGGGGCCAAAATGTAATTTCCAAAAGTTAAGGGACCAATTTGCAAATTTCGCAAAAATTTTGCCCGAGCCCTTAAATCATCATCTGGGCCTCCAATTGAGTTGAAATCGAATTTGGGCCAGGTCGAATCTATCAAATTGGGCCAAAATGACCAAACTTGCATTAAATTGGGTATTTTCGGATAAGAAGATGGCCAACTTTGAGGGATCTTTTTGCAAACTTGGGTGGGCAAAATCACAAAATCCGATCAAGATCTTAAACTAATATACATGAGCTTGCTAATTGATAAAAAATCGCAGCCAAATTCATGGATTAAAGCGCCTAAACCAGCTGACAAATCCCAGTCCACGAGTTGGTTTGAAGTCGGAGTTGTTGAGTGGGCAACTTGGTGGCCCCACCATATCCTCCTTAGCTGTCCAGCCGGCATGATCTTTGCACGTGATGGAAGACCGTAATGAGTAGTGCAAGTGGACGGAAATTTGTCAGGGATAAGCTGCTGGAAGCACGGGAAAGTCGCAGCAAAATCGGCACTCTCAACATCTGCAAAATTGGAAAATTTTGACCAAGTCAGAAAGTGGTTGGACTGCTTAGTTGGTAGGCCGGACAGGAGGGCAAAAAGCAGGTCAGGAGATCGTTGAATGCAGGAGAGAAGATCTATGAAGCATGCTCGTTTGAGGGATAAGAGAGAGGAGACGAGGGAGAGAGAGGAGAGCTCGGAATCGATCCCCAAAGAAGCCCTCAGAAGCAACTCCAGAAAAAACAAAAACCCAGAAATTCCAGACCGACCTGGAGAGAGAAAAGAGAGCTTTTCACACACCTGTGGCCAAAATTAGCCAAAATCTTCAACTAGAGAGTGAAAATTCATTGAAATATATTTCCAACCATAGGTCGCACGTCCCAAATGGAGATCGGTAAGGCCTCCTAAAGCCCCCCGAAAACAGTGCCCTCCTGGCGGGCCAAGAAAGTCCGAAATTTTTCTAAGTGTTGAGCCTGATTGTTCATGAGTGAGGAAAAGCGGGTGCTTTTGAGAAACTTGAGAGACAAGTGAGGCAAGAAATGACTTACAAACCAAACTATAATACATATAGTTTCGGTTTATTTGAACTTGGCCAACAAGGAAGGTTTGGAAATCTAATTTTGGAAGTCAACGAAAACCTTCGTTGTCACTTTTTCTTCTGCAGATCTCACTTTCAGCTTGAAGGAACCAATTTCCACGTGCTTCCAGAGGACAATTTCGTGGTTTCATTGGCCAAGAGTCACTGGAAAAAGAAACTAGGAAGCAAGGTAAGAATCCTAGATGTATTTTTGTTCGATTTTGAACATGTCTTGATCATGAAAATCGAGAAGGAAACTAGCCCGAAGAAATGATTTCTGAAGCTAAATTTTTTCAAGTGTTTAAAACCTCTTCAATGCCCCTACATGTTTGACTTGTTACTCCCATTTGCATGCTTTTTTTCGTCGTTGTGACTTCGATGAATGTTACATGGGAGTACTAATGATGCATAGGACAACCCGGTTTAGTCTTTAAATCTCCTTGTGAACCATGAAACCATCTATAACATGAGCCAAAAACCATATTGAGACATGGTTGGCCAGCATAGATCATGCATGGATACTTCTTGGAGAGTTCATTTTGATGCGTTCGGTTGATCGTTTTCGGTGATTTTTGTTGCATTTGAAAGTAAGTGTTGCGTATTTTCATCTAGATGGAGTAATATTTCATATAGATGTTGCATGTGATGGTTGTCGGAGCTTTAATCTGGGCATTTGACATGGCTGTTTGACTTGGGCTGAACACCAGATTTGCAAAACGGCTCCAACCCGCATATTGGAGGCCGTTTTCAGTTTGATTCTTGCGTGTTCTAGGCTGTAATTTCTAGTCAAACACGTTCTTTGCATGTAGTAGTATATCCTTGATACTTTACATTCACATGAGATTGCTTATGGGTCGAGATTGAATGCCACGAACATGACCCGAAGAAGCCGCTTTGGGGTGATTTGATGCAAGCCAAGTATTTGATAAAATGTTGAAACCAAGCTTCATTCTCGAAGCGGTCGATTTGAGCTTAATCGTTGTGATATTCATGTGATGTGTTACTCCATGTTAGCATAGATCGGTTTAAGGAATTATTATTAATATTTTTTTTTGAAAAAAATAATATAAAAAAAAGAGAAAAATCTGAAAATTTCAAAAATATCAAAAATGTTGGATAACATAAAATTAGGATAGAAATGACATATGTGGAATTTTCCTAATTTTAAAAATGTCATTTTCCTAATTTAATGCTATTTTGGTATTTTATAACAATTTTTGTAAATAATCCATTTTGCATAGATTAAAATTATCTAGAGTAATTTCATGCATTTAGAGTAATATCATGTGTATTTAAATTCCCATTTCGCTCACGAGGAACCTGTCCCGGGGCGTGATAACAAGGCCATGTAATATTATTTGCCCGACTTGTATTGGGTTTTCCTTTTCCGTATTTATTTTTCAAGTCATTTTAATTTCGTGGATGTATACTTATCGCATCGTTTTTTCATTAATTTGAGTGTAAATTTCTCTTCTAAATTAGGTTAGAATTAGTCTAGACATAAAAATAAAATAAAAAAAAAAAAAAAACCTACAAAAACATTTGCATGGACACTTAGTGGTTTCATAAAGGTTATGATTGGTAATCAAGATTTTGTGACCATTTAGATAAACCACCTTCCAAGTTAGTGGTACCGCAAGGGCGCTAATAGAAACATTAGCGTAAACAAGTCCCCGTTCCTAGAAATCTCTGGTTGCGTAGGAATCGAGACAACACTCCCGTGTCTTGATTGGTTTCTAGCCGACCCCAATAGGCTAGTGGCGACTCCTAGAATTACATAGGTTGTTAAGAACTAAAAAACGAATCCAACGTCGCGCGAGGTATGGGCTTGGGAGAGCCCACGCCTAATCTAGGGCCATTGGTCCACCTCTTTAGGCAAATACCCCTAAACCTTTTTCCTTTTCCCCCGGACGGAAAAAAGGAGGTCGTGACATTGTAAAATTCCAATCCCATGCAGACGGACAACGAATTCTTGATGGGGGCCCTTGGCTATTTTCGGGCCATTACTTATCTTGAAACCCTGGACTCCAAACACACCATTACACTGTTATGATTTTTCAACTTGCGCCTTTTGGCTACATGTGTTTGGACTTCCTTTAGAATGGTGTTCTGAGTGAATGATTCGGAAAGCCGTTTAGCACGTAGGTAAGGTGCTCGAAGTTAAGATTGACTCAAAAGAAGGTAATTTGTTGAAAGCTATTCGAGTAAGAATTGGCATCACACTACAGGAACCTCTTATCACAGGGAAGTTGAACCGTATAAATGGCCAACCGTTTTGGCTTGATTTCCATTATGAAAGACTTTCTCATTTTTGCTTTTCCTGTGATAAACTCGGGCACTATGCAATTTACTGTACAGACATTCCCTATAATGAGGCTAAGCATGAGGGTAGAGAGAAGATGGCATATGGGCCATGGCTTAGAGTGGAAGTCAAAGCCAGTAGTCCATACTTGAATATATTTTATAACCCAACAGATAAGTCAGAACAAGTTGAAGAAGTGGTACCTGAAACACTGCTTGCATATCTATCGACAGTTCCCTTTGTGCCCCCACCATCGACGCTTCCAGTAGTCAATAATTCCAGTGTTGTTCAGTGTTCCACGGTAATAACAGAAACATCAACTCAGCAGATTCGGTCATCATCCAAGGCTCAACACACAGCACTTATTTCTGCAGACATGAAGATGAAAGGAGTTCAGTATGCACCGGTGGAAAAAAAAAAAAAGGTAACAAAGAAAATGACGCATATCCGATTGAAATCTATTCTGAGTTCATCCAAGAAACAATGCATATATAATCCATATGGCATTAATAGTATTATCATTGTAGAACCTACTGACTTGAATCTTATGGACACCCCTATATTTCTAGCTGACGAATCTGATGTTCGGGCTTTGGTGGCTGGCCTTAAACAGCCACCACCTCATAAATGAAATTTATATGTTGGAATTGTCAGGGATTGGGCAATCCCCTGACAGTTCAAGCACTAAAGGCCATGACGGCCAAGGATAAGCCCGATTTACTGTTTTTATCGGAAACAAAAAACTCTGAGACTATGATTCAGTGGTTACTGAAACAACTACAATTCAGCAGTTATTATGTGAGAAATCCAGTTGGGTAGGCTGGGGGTTTGGCTGTTTTTTGGACTGAAAACATATCTATGGATATTGAACTTGTATCTGAATTCTATATAGACATGATCTGTCGAGAAGCAATGGATGGACCTTTAATGCGCCTCACCTGCCTTCACGCTCCATCCTTGTATCCGGAGCGTCAGCATGTTTGGGAGCAACTTCGGCAGCTATCTCATGCTAATATTTTACCATGGATCTGTGTGGGGGACTTTAATGAGATCCTGTATCCATAGGAAAAGGTTGGCAGGCGTCAGGCAGAGAGGTATCGTCTCCATTCTTTTCGGGATTTCATTAACGATTGTGCCTTCATGGAACTAGACAATAAAGGCTGTGCATTTACCTGGATAAACAATAGAGCAAGCGATGATTTAGTTAAAGAACGCTTGGACTGAGTTGTGAGTACACTCTCTTGGCGCCTTCAATTCCTTGAGGCTGAGGTTTATGCATTGCCGGCCATCGAATCAAATCATAGCCCGCTCCTCCTATCTACATGTGCTAACTATCCGAAGTGTAGAAGGCCATTCTTTTTTGAAGCCTATTGGAATCAACATCCCGACTATCAACAGCTTATCTGTGAGACATGGAATTCAGTACAGGTTAGAAATCCCAGCTTTGTTAAAAAACAAAAACGCTTGTCTTTAGCCTTGCAAAGGTGGAGCAGATCTACATTCAAAAATGGTCATCTTAGAATGCAAGCATTACAGCAACAACTTCAAAACCTTACCAATCAACCAAACATACAGTACAGATTAAGACAACTTTTCTTATTTGCGTAAGGAGATTAAATAAATGTGGTAGTAGGAAGAGCAATATTGGGCCATGAGATCTAGACTTAATTGGTTGTCCTAGGGAGATAAGAATACCAAATTCTTTCACGCGACAACTATCCAACGGTGGCAACAGAACATAATAGGAATGTTAAAAGATGACGACCAACACTGGGTGAGGGATTATAAGGCCTTACAGGAGATGACTCTGGACTACTTCTCAAACTTATATACTTCGGTGGGTCAACGTGACTATCGTCCCATTCTGAACCAATGCGTCCAAGTTGTTATTGCAGAAATGAATGCGAGTCTAATTGCAATATTCACTGACGAGGAGGTGCAACAAGCAATGTTCCAACTGGGAAAAACGAAAGCTCCAGGTCCAGATGGATTGAATGGGCTCTTTTACCAGACCCATTGGAACATAATCAAGGATGACTTGATCATACTGGTCAGAGATTTCTTCAGTTCGGGGGAGATGCCTCGTGATCTTAATAAGATGGTAATTGCATTAATCCCGAAAATGACTCACCCTGAGAGTCTAGATCAATTTCGGCCGATCAGTCTCTACAATTATGCATATAAAGTTATATTTAAGGTTCTGGAAAATCGCCTTAAACCTTGGCTTGGTGATCTCATTTCAGCAGAGCAGGCTGCCTTTGTGAGCGGGCAACAGATTTAGGAGAATGTACTAATTGTCCAGGAGGTTCTTCATCAGTTTTGCGTAAGACAAAGGAAGCGGCGTTTCAATGTTCTACTTAAGACGGACATGCAAAAAGCATACGATAAGGATGAATGGGATTTCCTACAGGACTATCTACTGAAGCTGGGATTTCACCCAAAATGGGTTCGGCTGATTATGCAATGCATTACAACATCTACTTTAAGTGTCAAATTGAATGGAAAACAACTATCATACTTTCGGCCGTCTCGAGGTTTACGCCAGGGTAACCCTCTTTCACCTTACATCTTTATCTTAGTGGTAAATCTTCTCTTGACCCTTATCCACCAAGCAATCCAGATGGGTCATCTCAGAGGTATACAGCTCAACAGGTCCTGCCCGACCCTTTCTCATCTTTTTTTTCGCTGATGACTTAGTTTTCTTTTTACACGGCACTATATCGAAATGCCAGAATCTAGCTAACATTCTCAATCAATACTGTATAGCAACGGGCCAGGTGATTAATAGAAACAAATTTGGCTTGTTTTTTTAGCAAAAATTGCCCACTGACTCTTCAGGAGAATTTAGCTGGTGTCTTCAGAATGCCGGTGTTGCAGTGATATGGGAAGTATCTAGGGATTCCTTCTGAGTGGGGAAGGTCAAACAAAGAGATGTTTTCCTGGATATTAGGTCGAATAAATGCGAAACTTGAAGGCTGGAAAGAACGGTTACTATCTAAGGGAGGAAATGAAATCTTAATCAAGTCGGTGGTTCAATCAATTCCCCAGTATGCTATGTCCATATTTAAACTTCCTTGATCTCTTTGCAAGCTGATAGAAATGAAAATATCTGCTTTCTGGTGGACAACTGATCACAGTAGGGGGTACATTGGCAGAAAAAGAATCTACTCAAAAAGGGCAAAGCTGACAGAGGGCTGGGATTCCGAGACTTGATGACCTTTAATAAGGTAATGCTAGGAAAGCAGGCTTGGTGGCTACTTAATGATCCGAATTTGTTGTGCAGTTAGGTCTTCAAAGGTCTGTACTTTCCATCCAAACTGTTCCACTTAGCAGATAAGGGTTCATGCCCTTCCTGGGATGGCAAAGTATTCTTCTCGGCAGAGAGAATATACTACCTAATGTTCGTTGGTCGATTGGGAATGGTGAGAGCATTTGGATTAGGGAGGATAGATGGCTATCTATGGAGATTATACATGGACCAGCAGCTAGAGAGGAACCGACAATGGTGGCTGACCTAATAGATCAGGTCAATCAACATTGGAAACTTCCCCTCCTCCATCAAATGTTTGATGAAGTGGCAGTTGGGGAAATCACAACAATACCTATCAGATCAGCTTATGCTACGGATCTGCTGGTCTAGATAGCAACTACTGATGGTAACTACTCAGTGAAAAGCAACTATAAGAACATTATCAGCAAGATCTAAGAGATAACAAATGCACAACTAGCCTCTACCTCACATCAATTTTTACGCAAGCTATGGCGCAGTATATGGCGACTACCAGTAGAACCAAAGATTCACAGTTTTTTATGGTCTGCTCGCCACAACGCCCTAGCAACAAAGGCCAATTTACTTCGCCGTCACATTATAACTTACCCTATATGCAGGTTATGTGATTAGGGTTTACCAGAAACACTAGAACATATTTTCTTTTTCTGCTCCTAGATGACAACAATATGGAACAACCTGCAGCTAAATATCTCACTCTCACCATACACTCTGCATTGGTTTGACGACTGGCTCACAGACAGGACACTTAATGTAAGACTCTTACCTCGAATCGAACTGATTGCGCAAGTTCTATGGCAGATCTGGTGTGCACGCAACAACTGGATCTTCCGCAGAACTCCCCCTAACCAGTGCCGGTAGTTACCGACGTCATATCTCACAATCAAGTCCACCAATCAATTCTGCAGAGCCACCTGGACGCTGTGACTCCTACTGTCAAAAGAGGGCAGACGTGGGAACCTCCTCCCCGTGGGTACCTGAAATGCAATATTGACGGATCTTACCACCCAGGAGCTCGAGAAGGGACTATGTCATGTATCAGCAGTGGCTGGAGGTGGAGGAGAATCGGTGGATGAAGGGCACGAAGATGTTGGGGAAATCTGCCGAGTTGACTGGGACGGGTAGCTTCGAAAACGGTTGATGGAGTGGAGGAAACGTGAGTCTTCGGTGGAGAGCTGTGGGTGTTGACAACGTGCGAATGTGGCCAAAGCTGTTAGTGCCTTCGGTGGAATTCTTCGGTGGGAAGCTGCTCGGTCTTCGTTGAAGATGGCTAACCGAATAAAGAAGCAGCAAGGAGCTGCTGGCAAGACACGGACGAAGATGCTGGACTACTCAGTGGAATGAAACAAATGATGGTGGGCTTCGCTGGCAGGGCTTCGAGTAGATGGCTAGCGTTCGGTGCAGGGGAAACAAAATGGAGGAGGCAAATGGTCTTCGAGGCAACAAATTGAGAAGAAAAATAGAAGCAGCTCGTCCAAGGGAAATGAACAAAATGGTTGGTGCAGAGAGAGAGATAGAGACGGACGAGAGAGAAAGGCGGATAGATTTCTTGCTCAAGAGGATTGGAACAAGGCTTAAAGTCAATAATTATCTACTTCATTGAATGCCTTGTTCCCTTCTAATTCTTTCTTGAGTAGGTTTTTCAAAATTAAATCAATTTGAAGTCCCAATTTTCAGCCTTATGCTTAAATTCGAATTTCACTATATAAGCTTTAATTTCCTCTCCAATTGTCCAAATCGAGGTCCGATTTCGCTAAAGAAAAATCCCGAACAATTTTCTACAAATCCCCAATACCCAAAGGCTCAACTTGGAAGTTCAAATTCCCTTCAATTGAGCCCATCCGAATTTTCGCTAATTTTCCGCAACGTCCGAAACAGTTTTCCATAAAAATCCCGAAAACTCTAAAAATTCTTAAGAGAATGAGTCAACGTGCCTAAAATAGCTCGTAACACGACAGAACTTTCAATTTTTGAAATCGGGTTCAAATTCGTGGTTAATTTCAATCCGGCGCACTTTTAGCGTGACCTAGTCTATCGGGTAACTTTTGGGAATTTTTGGTACAATTGACCCATGATCGATTTATCTCGAGTCACAATATATATCTTCGACGCATTGGCGACTCTCGATTGTCGTAAAAATCTCAAGATTTCAATTACGGGCATAAGGTATCAAAACGATAGAAAAATCGTTCTAGTGCCGATCAACGAGAATTTTACAATCTGGTGGAATCACCCACACTCTGACCACCTATCTCAGTCGAATCGACCTATTTCCGGTCTTTGATAGATTTTCAATTGTGCCGTAATGATTCTTGCAGACTAGCACGGTCGAGCAGTCGATTTCTGATCGAATTCTCAAGTCCATTGCGTTAAAATCCTTTAATGACTTCCCTAGATAATCTAGTTATCTCATGAGTGATCAACTTAGATAATAGCACTATAAGCGCATCGATGAAAGGCCCGATTTATTTAATCAAAAACAAATTTTGAAAATTCAGGCTATCACACAAATCAATCAGGGTCAAGTGGGTCTACAAGACAAAGTTGAATAAAGATGACAAAGTCGACAAGTACAAGGTGTGCTTGGTTGCAAAAGGTTACAAGCAAGAATTTGAAGTGGATTACAAAGAGGTATTTGCTCCCGTGGCAAAACTTGACACAATCAAATTGGTGATTGCATTAGCAGCACATAATTCATGGCATATCTTCCGGTTGGATGTGAAGTTAGCATTCTTGCTTGGTGACCTTTAAAAAAAGGTATTTGTTGATCAACCTTCTGGTTATGTGAAGCATGGTAGTGAGCATAAAGTTTATAGATTGAAAAAGACATTATATGGGTTAAAACAAGCCCCCCGAGCTGGGTATAGTCACATCGATGCCTATTTTTTGAAGGAATGATTTAGAAAATGTCCATATGAGCATACATTATTTATTAAAGTTGGTGATGATGGAAAATTGCTTATGGTATGTTTGTATGTGAATGATCTTATCTTCAAAGGGAATACTAGTGTCTTGATCGACACATTTAAGAAGTCTATGATAGATGAATTTGAGATGACTGATCTTGGATTGATGCATTATTTTCTGAGCATAGAAGTAATTCAATCTACAGCTGGAATCTTTATTTCCCAAAAGGGATATGTTCAAGAGATTTTAGACAGATTTCAAATGAAGAACTGCAACTTTGTGACCACACCAATTGAGGTTGGATTGAAGCTATTGAAATATTCTAATGGAAAAAAAGGTGGATAGCACGCTTTACAAGCAAATTGTTGGAAGTCTAATGTATGTGATAGCATCGATGTCAGATATCATGCATGGTGTGAGCCTCATGAATAGGTTTATGGAATACCTAGTAGAAATACACTTGCAAGCTGCAAAGAGAATTTTCCACTACTTGCAAGGGACTACAACTTGTGGGTTGCTTTACAAAAAAAGGAGAACAATCAGATTTGTTTAGCTTCAATGACGGTAAAATTTTTATTGGAAATATGGATGATCGAAAAAGCACTTCTAGCTACGTGTTTATGCTTGGTTCAAGGGATGTCTCATGGTCTTCAAAGAAGTAGCCAATTGTTACTCTATCAATAACTGAAGCTAAGTTTGAAGCTACCACTTCAAGTGCTTGTCAAGCTATTTGGTTAAGGAAGATTCTTGGAGAACTTCATTTTAAACAACAAGAAGCAACAACAATCTATTGTGACAACAACTTAGCCATTATACCTTCAAAGAATCCGATTCTACATGGAAGGAGCAAACACATAGATGTGAAGTGTCATTTCTTGAGGGATCTCACAAAAGATAAAGTGATAGATCTTGTTTTCTGCAAAAGTGAAGATCAACTTGTTGATTTATTCACCAAGCCTCTCAAATTGTCTACATTTCAGAAGCTAAGAAAGCTTCTTGGTGTTTGTTCGTCGGATGCTCTAGATTAAGGGAGTGCTTGTTTTATTCCTTTAAACTGATTGTCTGCAACTTCAGTTTAAGGGAGGGTGTTGAAGTAGTTAACTTTCAGTTTTTACGTGCTTTTAATTTTTAGGTGTCTTCAATAATGTAATAGTGGAGTCCTAGTCAATAGGAAGTGGCTTGTTTTTAAGAGTTTATTTCTGCACATGTTCTGGTTAGTGGGGTATGTTAGTGGGTCTTTGTTGTTGCTATTCTATAGCTATTTTTTTTTTGCTAAGTGGTTTGGATGTTCTACCTATTTAATAGGCCTATGTTCTGATGAATAAAGTAACGAGAGTTACAGCATCAATTCTCTTGTGTGTCTTCTACTTTGGATCTATTCGATTAAATTTCAACAAAAAGATAATTCACATATTTATATTAGCTGGTTGATATGTGCAAAAATCAAGTTCCAAAGTTAACTCTAGACACCCAAGTCAATCGTTCAATCAAGAATGTGTAAGGATAATTTTACAAACAAAAAATGAACCTTGAGTATACAACACTCACATGATTTGTCGATTGTAAACGAATATTTGGAAGTTCTTAATCCTACTCTTTTCTTCAAGTTCTGTTGCTAAAACCTTACATAAAAATTCAGCATCGGAAAAGCAAACTATCGTTGCAACACGAGCTTTTGAATTGGTGTGAAATTAGGGACCCAATGAGATAGAATCTAGAATTGCATTAATGAATATCTAATGGATGACTAAGCATGAAACACGACCGATGGTCCCCCTCCATCAAGTACAAATAATTTTATGTATCTGGCTAACTCGTCGAGCTTTGCCTTGCTTCTTATTTGAATTCCATATAATATAATATTTATATGTTAAATCATGCCTGTGTCTAATATTTAAAGCTTTTAAAATAATCGATAGTATTCATTTTCAGAAAAAAAAAAATGTGCCTACGTTGGTGCTGTCATTCAAACATGACTTAAACTGATTAGAATATTAGTTAGTCTAGGATCAAGTCAACATCAATGTGAAGTCGATTCAATAAATGTAATAGCATCTCATAAAAACAGACAATGAAACCGAGGGTACAAGACTAGCCTGTTGGTTCAATGATGTGCCATAAGGCATGCTAGTTCTGTAGCATGCCTTTCACCCACTCTCACTCATGCGAGAGGCTACTATACATGCCTACCCGGTAATAGTCAGAGCCAAAACTCCTAAGGTGGTGTTTACTTTCACCACCGTAAGATCCACCAATTCCCAATTTATTTTTGTCTTCTGATATAGAGGGAATATGGGGGTATAGAATCTCATAAAAACAGACAATGAAACTGATCCGAAAAATTCCAAGCCGAATACAATTTGTCCTCTACATCAGGAATCTTTACTTTCATACTTGTTCGGCGAAGATACTTTCCCTAATTATTCGGCTTGCATTTCTAATGATTGTGATTTACAGACTTTTTTAACTCTCGGCATACGTCAAATAAGCATGCGTGCTTCCCTTCCTTTTTTATTTTTCTTTTATTTTCCTAAAAAAAAGGTTATCGAATTTTAGTAACGTGAGTTTGCAATCAGATAGGATATTAAAGCGGTTGAATGATATTGATCGGTTAAACGCAATATATGGACCAAGATGGGTTGATTAACAAATTATTTAGGAAAAAAAGAGACTATTATTTATAATCGATTCAAGGTAGGTGCAGAGAAGGCCGGCGGTGTATCGCATGCGGAAAGAAAGATATGATTTTTGGAGATGGTGATTAAACAGAAAATTGGGCAAGCATTTAAGAATTATATAGATTATTACCAAAAACGATGTTATCTAATGGATAAATTACTCCGCGAGAGCCACGGGTTTTCCAGTTTCTGCAACGCCAATTGTCTGTTGCGTTTTCAGACCGACATCATTGACCAGACACTGTATTTTTTTCGTCCACGGTATAAACGAATCATCTTGTGCCCGAAAAATCTAATTTTGGCGATCTAAATTGACTAGCACGCATGGCAACGAGGCTTGCTAGCACCAGAAGAAGAATAATGCGTCCATTTTTTAAAAGCATGAAATCTTTTAGTGAACTTATGGAAGTATATTGGACTATGAGTAATTTTCCGAAGCAAATCCAATTATATCTGTTTTCTCGATTATATTTATGGAGATTTCTTTGTTCTGTTGACGACTCTTATCTTTTCTTGCAAGATTGTCAACAATAATGATCTGTTCAAGCATGATCGGAGAAGCAGATCCAAAGTGCAATTGTTGCATTACATCTTCTTGAATTGTATCGTCACTAATCAATCTTACCGGGTACACGCTTCTCGAGTAGTTTCATTTCATAGAGAAGCGGATCCAAAGTGCGATTGTTGCAGATCATGTTCTTGAAGTGGACACTGCGGTTTTCTAGTTGGATTCCTCGGGGCAGTCTCATTTCATGGAGAAGGCAAGGCGTGATAATTGATCCCAGCGTCCACATGCCGGTATCCTCCTCCATAAAAATAATTATTTGCTTAAGCAAGGAGACTCGATGGAAATTTTCTTAGTCTTATTTAAAGAAACAAATAAAAGTGCGATGATATTCAAACAATAAGAATATATGAAGCAATCGGTTGTAACCTTTTAAATAATAGATATTATCCTCCGGTAAAAGAAAAAGATTACGTGAATATTGTTCCCAAATAGAAAACATAATAACTTAAAAAAAAAAAAAAAGAGGAAAAGATTGTCTTATATAATTTGAACTTCTGATTCTTGTAGGATTTTGTAATCGAATAAGTTTGTGTAGAAAGGTTCCTTACTCTTTGTTTCTTTGACTACAAAGAAGTAAGAGGTATTCATTGTCGTTGAATTTTAGCTTATATCTATAAATTTGAGAAGCATAATTCATTGTTGTCAAATTTTAGCTCATCGGAGAGTCCTTCTAGAGCAATTTGATTTTAGCGAAAGGAATGAGAAGCTGTTTGAAAAACCAAGGTTTCAAGTGTTTTTTTATCTTTGAAATTTAATAGATCTATATGATGAAATTAACGATATCTTTTTAGTAAGTGATTATATTTTTCTACTTGTAATTATTTATATTTTAGTATCTGATTTATATTTTCTTCCTTCATATTTAAGTAAATTAATTCCGTGGACCCTCTTATGATTTTGTTTGTCAATTAGAGCTTGCAATAAGGAAACATACAAGTCAACAAAAGATGAAGAAAGGAAATATTGAATCAGAAATTGAAACATGTTGAGGAAAGGAAGTTTATCGGCTTCCTCAAAAAAAAAATTGTGGTTGGCCTTCGACCGTCACATTGTCATTCTGCAAAGGGCGGTCATGCTAGCCGCACCCATTTCATATTTAACTCCGTCCATTGCTGTTCTCTGCGTGCGTTTTGCTTCGAAGGCAGCAGGACCGGGCATACTTAGAACTAAAAGTTTATCTCAATGGTGTCAACACTAGGGGAGAGCATAATTTTGGGGTAAAATCGAGAATTGGTCTAATTTTAGGTTCTAGAGTATGCACGGTAAATTCTATATTCTAGAAAAGGAGGAATTTGTTCCAACGAATAAATTTCTCGTTCTAAATGGAACAAGGAACTGTTTACCCTTTTTTGTGGTATACCCCTTGTTTACAAATACTTTTTGCTACTTAAACCTAAATTGATTTGTGCTAAAGCCAAGGCAAAGCTATGGATTATCAACAACTATAAATAGTCACAGAGTCTTTGTTTGGTTGTGGCACACTTAAAAAGTCTAGAAACTAGGCGACTTTAGTCCTCATTTCTTGTCAAAATTAGGAAAAAATCAACAAATTAGGCTTAACTAAAGATGAAAAAGAAATTGGCCGGCATTTGGATGACCTTGGAACTTGCGATAAAGTAGATTCCAAATCTCATGGTATCAACATAGATTCTAGATTCTAAATAATAAGAAATTTATTTAGACAGATAGGTTCCAGATCAAACTTGGATGGAATCCAACCGTCATCATTGTCGACACTCCTGGCATGTTTGGTCCCTTGACACTAATTGTCAAGGCGGATTGTGCTTCACAGAGGGTTTTTTGTTGTCAATGGAAGATGGCATTTATGTTAGATATACAATGCTCGCATGATTTGTCCCATCTAAATGAATATTCAAAAGTGTTTAGTAATCTAGTAATTTCTTCAAATCTATTGCTAAAAGCTCATGTTAAAATTCAATGTTGGAAAAGCAAACTGACAATGCTATGTGAATTTTTGATTTGGTAGGATAGTAGGAACAACCTGATAGAGTTGCATTATTGTATATCTAAGCAAATAGATGAAATAGATAACATGATCGATTTTTCTCACCATTAATTATGAATAATTCGGGATTTGGTATTATTCTATCAAAATGGGTTTTCTCAATAATAATAATAATAATAATAATAATATTAATAATATTAATAATATTACTGTTCTATGTGCAGAGCATGAAACTTCTTAATGCACTAACTGGCACCTTGCTGGAATTTAGGAAAGTGATTGTATTTTGATTTGCTCATGCGGCATGCGCCTCTCACTATATATGAAAAGCGTTTGCTTGCATTTGCTCGAAAAAGAGCTAAACTAATTGAAATGGCGCAGCCGTTCATGACAAGCGATGAGCCAGCCTCGTCCATGCGGATCGAGCTCACCCAGATGGAGCAAGGACGAAGCCAGCGCTTCTCCTCATCGCTGCACTGCCTTGCCCAAAGCAGCTTCACGGGCGTCGCTTGTTCAGAGGACCAGACGCTGTCGGCGTTCGGCGAGGAGGGCTGCTGGCGGGAGGATGACGAGCTGGAGCTGCAGTGGGCAGCGATCGAGAGGCTGCAGACGTACCAGCGGCTGAGGGCAGCAATGCTTGGCCGCGAGGTGGTGGACGTGGCGAAGCTTGGGGACTCGGAGAGGCGGGTGTTCGTGGACGGCCTGTTGAAGACGGTCGAAGAGGACAATCTCCGGCTCCTCCAGAAGCTCCGGGAGCGAGTGCAGAGGCAGGCATTTTATACTTTATTCCTGTCCAAACCTTCCAGTTCTAGTAAAAGGCGGACAACTTCGATTATTTCATATGCCAAAGTGCAGCTAATATGATATTAAATTCTCAGGGTGGGTCTTGAATTACCGACCGTGGAAGTGAGATATCGGGATCTGTGCATAGAAGCAGACAGCAAAGCCGTTCATGGGGAATCCGTCCCAACTCTTTGGAACGCCCTCAAAGCCATTTTCTACGTGAGATTTTCTTCTCTATCTTCTTCCCCCTTCTCCAAGTTTTTACAGGTCCTAAAGTTTTGTCGAGGACGACACAATTGAAGTCAAAGAACAAGTTATCTGTTGTAGATACTATGTTTGGCTAACATAGGATCCTATTTTTGGGACATTAGAGAAGGACAGCAAACTGGCCACGTGATGCAAATGGTTTCTCTTGTTAGAAAATTGGCAGTTTCAAATCATCCATGTCTCAATGGGGCATACATTAAAAACATCTAATTCCAAATCTTTCACTTATCATAAATCGATGGGGTGCGACATACGTGTTGCACTGTTGCTTTATGTAGAAAATTAATTACTAATTTTTGGAAAACAAATTCCTAAGGAAACTCACGAGAAATCTAGGGTTCGGCAACATTTCAAATTTTCAGTTCTTTTGTTTCCTAGGATAGAAAAAAGAAGAAATCTATTCGGTAACATCAATTAATTTTTCTATTCCTGGTAATAAAAAAAGTGGTTAGGAAATAGATTTTGAATATAAATAAGAAATTAAAAAAAGTAGTTTCTTATTTTCAATAACAATTTCTAGAAATAAGTCATTTTTTTTTTTCTTTTTTGGTTTTTTCTTCTTCTAATTGGTCAGTGGAGACTCGCTGCCTGCCACTACTAGCCGGTTGCTTTTGCCATCTGTGCTAGAGGAGGAAAAAAGAAGAGAGGAAGAAAAGAAAAAATAAAGAAGAAAAAAAATAAAAAATATTATTAAAAAATTGAAAGAAATTCTACATCACAAAAGAACCTATAGTTACCAAATACATTGTTTTACTCAAAAACTGTTCCAGGGAATAAAAATATAAAAGGATTACCTTTGAAAAAAAAATTACTCCAATAACAGAAATGTTACTTAACGCAATCCTAATTGCGCCCGCTTTACAATCTTAGGAGTTTTACGATGAATTAATATGACTCTTTTTAACTTGATTTTTGTTATCTTTACTAGGCTGATTTGGTAACCAACTTATTAGCTCACGCAACTGCTTCTCTATTCTATCAAGCTATTGCAAACCGTTCTGGTAAAAGTCATAGGACATAAACGTGGGAACCAAGAGCCTTTTTTTTTTTTTTTTGTCTCTGAAGCAGGCTCCAACAACTAAGGTTGGCTGCAAGTATAAGGGGAACAAGATAAGAATTCTCAAGAACGTTAGCGGCGTCCTTAAGCCTGCGAGGTTAGTATTAGAGCTTAGCGTATGCACTGTTTTAGAGTCACAAGTTGACGTATATGACGTTACTATGCAGCGTAATTCTTTTCTCTCGAAATTGTTACAGGATGACGCTCTTGTTAGGTCCACCAGAATGCGGAAAGACCACCTTATTACAGGCATTAGCAGGCAAATCGGAGAAATTCCTCAAGGTATTACCTTTTTGTTCTGTCAGTTGTAGATTTTCCATGCTGACAGGAATAGCTTCTATACTTAAACTATATTCGGATGCAAATAATCATGCATATGTGTAAGATCAGCGGAATTGACCAACGATGTATGATGCAGGTCAAGGGTGAAACTTCATACAATGGCTACAAGCTGAATGAGTTTGCTCCTCAGAAGACTTTAGCCTATATAAGCCAATATGATACACATATTTCCGAGATGACCGTGAGGGAGACGCTCGACTTCTCTGCACGATGTCAGGGCATAGGAGGAAGGGCAGGTACTAGTTTGTTCTCCAACCTTGAAGTTACTATTAGTTGCGGTGGTCATTGCTGATGCTCTTTATGTCTGCTTTTCATTGAAGACATGTTGAAAGAAGTAAGCAAAAGGGAGAAGCAAGCAGGAATTAATCCAGAGCCAAGCTTAGACACTTACATGAAGGTTAATCTTTCCATAAAGTTGGATTCATTACAATATTTTAATTACAGTAACGACTGGCGACACTGGCTTCTGATGACGTTATGACTACATGAGCAGGCAATTTCTATAGGAGGAATGAAAAGAACACTTCAAACAGACTACATTTTGAAGGTAATGTTTCCAATGGGAAAAGGAGTTACCAAGTTTATTTTTAAGACAATTCTACTTTTGCTACGATTGCTGCGATTTTACACCTTTTCAGGTTCTTGGACTCGACATCTGCGCAGATACAATCGTTGGGGATGCGATGAACAGAGGAATTTCTGGTGGTCAAAAGAGAAGGCTGACGGCCGGTTAGTTTTACGTGAACATGCTGCAAATGATGAGAAACTTATAGGAACAGTTTCTATGTCACACTGTAAAATTTAGGATTACAATTTTGATGTTCTCTTTTCCAGGGGAAATGATAATTGGTCCAGCGAGAGTTCTATTTATGGATGAGATATCAACAGGCTTGGACAGCTCCACTACCTTTCAGATCATAACATGGTTGCAGCAATTGGCGCACATAACAGAGTCCACAATTTTGGTTTCGCTTCTTCAGCCAGCACCGGAGACTTTTGATCTCTTTGATGACATAATTCTAATGGCACAGGGACATGTAGTGTACCATGGACCTCGGACGGATGTTCTCAGCTTCTTTGAACACTGTGGTTTCAAGTGCCCATTGAGAAAAGGCATTGCTGACTTTCTCCAAGAAGTATGCACTCTTGCTTAATAAAGAACTGTTCGAACTGTGGAAGGATAGCACTGACGTATGCTGTTTTTGGTCATTCTTGGCAGGTGGTTTCCGAAAAGGACCAGGCACGATACTGGCATCACAAAGACCAGACCTATAATTTCATATCTCCTAGCATGTTTGCGCGAATGTTTAAAGAGCATCTAATGGGAAAGACACTGGACGAGGAACTCGCCAGGCCTTTTGAGAAAACTGAGCTACGCAGAAGTGCTTTATCTTTCGAAATTTACTCGTTAAAAAAGTGGGAGTTGTTCAAAGCGTGCCTTTCGAGAGAATGGCTCCTCATGAAGCGCAACTGGTTTGTTCATGTCTTCAAATCAGCACAGGTAATTGCCCAGTTGGACTCAGAATGTGCAGTCACAATACATGGTTAATAAGAAATGCACGCAAAATTCATTGATTTGGGGATTACTCTTTGCAGCTCGTGGTCGTTGCAGTTATTACAGTGACCGTCTTCTTGCACACAAGGATGAAAGTCGACTTGGTGCATGCGGATCTTTTCATGGGTTCCCTATTTTATGCTCTCATCCGGCTCAAGGTTAATGGTCTTCCGGAACTGGCAATGACTGTTTCTAGACTTGGTGTCTTTTACAAGCAACGAGATAATTTCTTCTACCCTGCATGGGCTTATACCATTCCAGCGGCCATACTGAAAATCCCATTTTCTTTACTTGATGCGTTTCTTTGGACAGCTATTACCTATTATGGAGTTAATTATAGTCCTGAACCACAAAGGTAATTCCGAAATTCAATATATCAGAGAGATGATATGACTTTTAGCCACTCACTTTTTTCATGACTGTCAGGTTCTTTTATCAATTCTTCCTGCTCTTCCTATTGCATCAAATATCGATATCAATGTTCCGATTGATAGCTTCTGTGGTTCGAAATCCGCCTGTTGCAGCAATTTGCGGTCTATTCTCTTTATTCGTTTTGTTTTTATTCGGTGGCTTCGCCATCCCGAAACGTAAGTTTAATTTTATCGATTCTAATTATACGGACTTTAGCAAAGTGATAGGAACTTAGCAGCCTTATCTCTCTGCAGCTTCTTTACCCGGTTGGTTGAGGTGGGGATTCTGGTTCTCTCCAGTGTCATATGCCGAATTAGGTGTTTCGGTGAATGAGTTTCTCGCTCCAAGGTGGCAAAAGGTGACATCCTGAAGAACAAACCAATCTCACACGAATGGATTTCCCATGACAATGGTGGCGTCTAGTATTTAACAGGCTTAACGATCCTCTGCAGGTTTCATCTCTTAACGGCACTCTGGGGCAACAAGTGCTCAGACAGTATGGTCTAGATTATAGTTACCACTTTTACTGGATATCAGTTGGGGCATTGATTGGATTTTGGATGGTTTTCAACGTTGGGTTTACCTGTGCTCTGAGTTTTTCAAAAGGTAATTGAACATGCTGGCTAGGAATTCTCTCTGACGGTTAACACTATTTCACTGAATGAGATGTATTTATCGGCTAATCACAGCTCCAAGCAGATCTCGAGCTGTTGTCTCCAGTAAGAAGCTCTCCCAGCTGGACAAAGACAGAGAGATTGATCATCCCACTCCAGGAGAACAAGCGGCTAACAAAAGTACCACTGAGCCAAAAATTAGAGGTTAGAAGTTTCATAAGAGTTAGTCAATTATCATCTATTGAAAAAATCAGCAAAACTGCAAAAGAATGGTTGATATCATGCATTTGTGAATACTGGTCGATGCTTTAAATCAGTTTATATTGCCTTGTGACGCCAGTGCAATTTTGAAATTGTATAGAGATGGTTTTACCATTTGAACCAACAACTCTAACATTCGAAAACGTGCGGTACTTCGTTGAAACAACCAAGGTGAGGCATTTGAGTTGTTGAAAATAAGTGTTTGTTTTGCATATCATATCAATAAAAGATTGGCATAATGTTATTTCAAATGCTTCCAGAAATTAAGAGAGCAAGGTTTCCCAGAAAGGAGACTACAGCTTCTTCGAGATGTTACTGGAGCCTTCAGACCTGGAGTCCTAACAGCTTTGATGGGCGTCAGTGGCGCAGGGAAAACAACATTAATGGATGTTCTTTCAGGAAGAAAAACCAGCGGTTTTATTGAAGGAGACATAAAAGTTGGGGGATATCCTAAAGTTCAAGCCGCATATGCCAGAATATCTGTCTACTGTGAGCAAATCGACATACATTCTCCACAGCTTACAATTGAGGAATCAGTGGCATACTCAGCTTGGTTAAGGTTGCCGGCTCACATTGACAAAAATACAAGAGCGGTAGGATTTTTTCATCACAGGAAGTAGTTTGTACATCACGCTTTGAGATGCAAATGTCACTTTGTTTGCTAATTGTTGGATAAATCTTGCCAACAGTTTTCCTAGGATAGGTGCCAACAAACGGCTAAATCTTGTGCCCAACTGGAAAGATTTTAGCATATCGATTGTACACTGGATATTCTCATGTTGATCAAATCCAGCGGGTAGAGAGAAACCATATTAGGTCTCTCATATCACATATTGAGTGATAACATTTTGCACTAATTAGTAGCTAAATCTGCATTGCAACTGAATTATATGTTGTCAATCAGGAATTTATGGCTACAGTACTTCAAATGATTGAGCTAGATGACATAAAAGATGCCATAGTTGGTGTTCCTGGTGTGACCGGTATATCATTCGGACAGCGTAAACGGCTGACTATAGCAGTGGAGCTAATTTCTAACCCATCAATCATCTTCATGGACGAACCTACTTCTGGTCTTGATGCTAGAGCAGCCGCCATTGTAATGCGAGTCGTGAAGAATATTGTTAGCACAGGGAGGACAATTGTGTGTACAATTCACCAGCCAAGCATTGATATATTTGAGGCTTTCGACGAGGTAACTTGCTTAACGCATACATTTCTGTAACAGTCTATTCTGCTATCCGTAAAATTATGGTTAGAAGACTGCTTTTTGGTGCACATTGCATGAAAATCTATTTACTACTCACTTCACATGTGTTTGTAAAGTACATCAATAACTGTGACGATCCCAACTGAAGCATGTCGCATTTGATGAACTCTGCAGCTAATCCTGATGAAAAGAGGAGGTCAAATGATATACTCTGGAGAGCTTGGAGAGCGTTCAAATAAGCTTATCGAATATTTTGAGGTAATTGTTACATCTCACATCTCACGCGTGAGCAATTCAATTGATACTTCTTTCTAAAAATATGCACGTCATTAAGTATGAATTGGTTCTATGATGAGCTGCAAACCAATCTGATATATCCCAAAGGTAGAAAAACATATAAAATTGACGAAACCTACTGAATAGCCTTATACTCTACACTGCAAAAAAAAAAAAAAAAAAGGATTGAGAAAGCTTGACCACTGAATCCCTACATTTCCCCTTGTCCAGAGTATCCCTGGAGTGCCAAAAATCAAGGATAATTACAACCCAGCTACGTGGATGCTGGAAATCACAAGTCCTTCAATAGAATCTCAACTTCGTATAGACTTTGGCATCATTTATGAGGAATCTGATCAGTGCAGGTGAGCATACAAGGGTAAAATGTTCAGAGTGCACGTGAAGCGCATGTGAAGCACACATTAAGTGCTCATCAAGCGCACAGGTCGCAAAATTCAATGCTTCTGTCTCTTATGTGATGCTAACTTGGAGTATTGACCAGAGAATGACATATGTGCAAATAAATGGTGCTTCTCGTACTCGCTATGGGAAAAAAATGATGTCTGCTAATTAAATAGTTTTGGCCACTGTAGGATGAACAAAGAATTAGTGAGAGAGCTAAGTTTGCCAGTGGCTGGGACCAAAGAGATGTGTTTCTCTGCAGGCTTCCGGCAAAATAGATGGGAGCAGTTCAAGACATGTTTATGGAAACAACATCTAACCTACTGGAGAAGCCCTGAATACAACCTGGTGCGCCTGATTTTCATTACCGCATCTTCCATTTTTTGTGCCGCTCTCCTTTGGCAAAAAGGAAATGAAAAGGAAATGTAAGTTCCTCATACAACCCAGTTAGTCTCTCGTAGCTTGTCAATCATTGAGATTAGGAGCTTGTAAAACTTAAACCATCTAAGATGCTGAAACATGATTCTTCGTTTTCAAGAAACGACAAGCAAGATCTTTTCAACATACTTGGATCGATGTATGTCTTTGTGCAATTCTTGGGGGTAGGGAACGCCAATTCCGTTCTGCCGTTTGTTGCTACCGAACGCATCGTTGTCTACAGGGAAAGATTTGCCGGAATGTACTCATCGTGGTCCTATTCATTTGCTCAGGTCACTAATTCGTGCTCCTCTGTGATGTCTTCTGTCGGCTATACTGATACATTTCTCGTTCTTCCATAATCTAACGATGATATTATGCCCCTCAAATATGTTGTAGGTGGTGATTGAAGTTCCATACATATTCTTGCAAACAGTTCTGTTTGTGCTGATCACAT
The DNA here is from genome assembly GCF_016545825.1 of Eucalyptus grandis. Taxonomy (NCBI): domain Eukaryota; kingdom Viridiplantae; phylum Streptophyta; class Magnoliopsida; order Myrtales; family Myrtaceae; genus Eucalyptus; species Eucalyptus grandis. The sequence continues at coordinate 6,433,304 of NC_052622.1, read as the reverse complement.
ACCCTGCCATAGGTTTCTATGTCTCGTTCTATAAAGTGTTTTGGTACTTCTACACCATATTCTGTACATTGCTCTATTACAATTACTTTGGAATGATGCTTGTTTCACTGACACCAACATACCAAGTGGCTGCAGTGTTCGCGAGTTTTGCCTACACCATGTTCAATCTGTTTGCGGGGTTCCTGATTACCGGACCCGTAAGTCTGTCATCAAACTTTTCCTATTCTGTCAAGTAACACCCAATCATTAACGTTATTCGTGGCTTAACACGTCTTACTTGGTGTTTTATCATCCATTTTGGCAGCAAATTCCGGTCTGGTGGCGTTGGTGTTACTGGATCTGCCCAGTCACTTGGTCCTTGAGAGGTATGCTTAGTTCGCTATACGGAGACATCCATAAGGAGATAACAGTTTATGGACAACAAACGATGATCAGCGCCTTCTTGGAAAATTATTATGGTTATCACTACGATCAACTCTACATCGTAGCCATCATGCTTTTGGCCTTTCCGCTAATTTTCACGTGTATATTTGCCTGTGCAATTGCAAAATTGAACTTCCAAAGGAGATGAAAGGAGTGTAGAGAGTGCTTCATTGAATACTTCCACTTAGAATCATCAGAATAGAAGGAACTCTATTTTAAAGTCTTGACCTTGATTTCACCCCTCATATTATGGTAACATCTGATTCAATTCTTTATCATCTATATTTACGCCATAATTATATAATTAAGCAGATTTTTTGCAAACAAGGGCAATAAAGTAACTCATTGCCACAATTCTTGTCAAATAACAGCAAAAGCGATTATGCATTCAACACTTTTCTATGTATTAATAGAAAAATATAAGAGTGATCTTCAACATAGAAAGAACAATTGCAAACATCAAAGGTGTGTATCACTTGTACACTTGAGGACCTTTATGTGGTTGATTCTGTCCCAATTCTCAAACTAGACCTGGAGCATGTGTCGTGCATGCACTGAGTTTGTTTAAGATGCAATTAACTTACTAGTTTAATATGTTTGCAACAAAAGGAATCAAACTAAAAAAAAGTTGGATTACTTTGTAAGAGCAATCTTTGAGAGTTTAACCGGTTGCTGAGTGAGAAAAAAAAAAGCTGCTAAAATGAAAATGCAGCCAAAGAAGCAAAACCGTTGCGTCCATAGCGGTAGAGATTAACATTCTATTGTCCTTTGTTACTCTTTAGTGTAAGAACAGGAACTGGTTGGTTTTAGGAGATGATGAACCGCCTTGATAATGCTCATTTTTCGGTGTCTTGGTCGGAGGAAAATTATTCATCTTGTTAGCTCGGAAATCTTAAGGACTTTGTAAGTTTAGTAATGCTTAAAAAGTGCTCCTTTACACTCGTCAGTGGGTCTTGCTACGCGTGCAATAGTAAGTTAGGAAGCTCGATTCCGGCTCATACAACATGGAAGAGATTTCCGAGCCACACGTCCGCGATGATTTCTTGTCGACAAACAAAGTGTAATTGTTTTAATAACATATAGATGGAGAGATTTTCTGGGTGTCTTGAAACACAATATATCATTTCCAAATAACAATTTTCCCAAAAGTAGTTTTGTCCCACATCACACATGATTAAGCATCATTAATTATTTCGAGATGAGGCAAGTAAGCGATTATGTGTACTTTCCCACATCACACATGATTAAACATCATATAACATAAGTTCTTTTTTTCTTTTCTTTAGTTTCTCGAACAAACTTTCATTGGCTTCGATTGGTCATGGATGAATTGGGACAGGGCCACTTGTATCTTCTAACATTTCCCAATTACAAGGACAGCAACTACACTGAAAAAAAAAAAAAAATCGTAGCTGCAGAGACAGAGGATACTGCTATTCTAGTTCCAACATGATTCCTTCTCGTCTGTCCCAAAGGTTTCCAACGCTCTCTTCGGTGAAAACCACAAGAACGATTAATTAATCTCCGTCGGTTTGGCGTCTTGTTCAAGAATATTATCTAGCAGCCATTAGTGTCATGCCTCAATCCTCCGGACATGTGCCCATCCCTCTTTGGTCGATTAAATGTGACGTCCCAGGAGGCGTTGCCGACCCATTCATTTTTAAATGCACATGCAGAAGCAGATCAATAATCCCCAGACAACAATTCAATGGGATAAAAAAGCAGGATAACAATTCACAACCAAAATAAGCCTTTTTAAACACTTCAGGTTTATACACAAAACTAGGTTGTTTACAAAAGGTTGGCTCAACAAAATGGGAACTGTCTTATGACTCACTAGTCAGACATGTTCGCTGATTCTTCGATCTCCACCTTCCCAGACTCTGGGACTTCTAGTCTTCAATGACCACCATCTAGGGATCTGAAAATGGTTATGCAATAACCAGTAAGACAATACCTCAGCAAGTTCAACCACCTAAGATCCGATTAGAAAGAAAATATGCCATGAGGGCTGCCTAAGTACAACACAAGTTAGAGGGCTTACCTTGGCCTTAGTTCCTTCTTGCAAGTCAGTTCAAATAACATATACTAACAATCATATCATCCAATCAATCAGATCGACTTAACGATCAATCGACTCAGTCGATTACATGTCAACAGGACCACTCTCCGGTCATTTCAACTATTCAATCTCAATTCTTACTCATGGTTCAACAAGCATAGCCTACGAAATTCTTGGCTATAAATCCTGATCCAAAGGACACAACCTATCTTTAAGTGGTAATTGCGGCCTAATGGGCGCAACCTTTAATAGGTGGCAGATCACGGTCATATTAGGCACAACCTCTATTAGGTAGTGAATCACGGCCCCATTGGGCATGACCTTTAACAGGTGGTGGATCACGGTCCCAGTGGGCACGACCGATTCCAAATTTGGTGGTAAATCACAGCCTTAGTGGGCACGACCTCTAACAGGTGGTAAATCATAGCCCAACAGGGCATAATCGTACTTCGGCGGTTTTCTAGGTCCACTCACAACCTCCCAGCTTCATTTTCCCATTAAACACCGACATCTCTCAGTTTTGGGAAAATTCTCCACATAATCATCAATTTACCAAATTTTCACAAATCGATGTTCAATTAAATAAACATAAAGTACCATTGCAATCAGCACGAAATTCCGGTCATCCCGATTGAATTTTCGGAAAATAAATAAATAAATATGGAAATAAATAAATAAATGCAATAAATCCAACTTAGGCTCGTTATAGCCTAATTGGAAGCCGAAACGGACCCAGAAAATTTTCAAGACTAGTTCATTAAATACTAGAGTCTATTTACTTGCTAATTACACTAACTAACCACCTAACATGCATTGGCAGATAATTAAATTAACTAATTTAATCTAATCTATCCACCTAAATATGCTTAATTTAATCTAATCAACCCCTAAGTATAATTAACCGATAAGCAGAAATTCACTGTAGTAGTTGGTGCTGGACGCAGGAGGTGGGGGCGCCATTTGTTGGCTCAATGGCCAAGTGGCAGCGAAGCGGAGCTGCTCGGTCAACTAAGGGCTTTGGTGGGTGGAAGTGTTGACCAAGGGAGGCTGGTTCGTGGACAAATGGCTGCAAGATCAACAAGAACTCAACTAAGAAAATTTGACTTGAGGAGGAGGTGACAAATCTTGGTGGGCGGCGGGCGGTGGAAGAGAAAGAAGATGAGACTGCAAGAAGTGAAAATGAAGTAGAAGTCGAAGACTTCCGTGTGTGTGTGTGTGTGTGTGGGGGGGGGGTGATGCTCACGCAAAGGAGGGGGATGTCAAGGTGTGTGGAAGAAGCTTTGAAGAATAGAAGACAGAGTCAATGAACTAATCCAAAAAATTAATTGCTTGGTCCCCCCAATTATCTTCAACCTTATCCCATGTCTCATAATACTTTTTTTTTTTTTGGTAACCCAGCAAACCCTAAAAGCCGACAGCCGGCGGGAAGAACCTGGGGCTGACGCAAGTTGGCCACCACACTCACGCCAGCGGTTAAGTCACTAAGTAACGCCGATGAGATTCGAACTTGGCACCTTTCATGGGAGGCACAAAGCTCAAGCCAACTGCGCCACCACATTGGGTGGTATGTCTCATAATACTTTCTAGCCTAATAAATCCACTAATTTATCCAAATTGAAACCAAAATAATGCTGCCCTTGCCTAATTTCGAATTTCCCAATTTTAGGATCAATTTCTTCACTCAATTTCTCAAATTGAGGTCCAATTTCAGTGAAGAAAAATCATGAACAATTTTCTGCAAGTCCCCAACACTCAAAGGCTCGGCTTGAAAGTCCAAATTTCCTTTAATTTTGCCCGCTCAATTTCCGTTAATTTCCGCAATGTCCAAAACGATTTTTCCGTAAAAATCTCGAAATCTCCGAAAATTCTTTGGATGATGAGTCGATGTTCCTAAAATAGATCATGACATGACAGAACTTTCAATTTTTGAAATCGGGTTCAAATTCATGGTTTATTTTTATCTAAGATTTTAGCGTGACCTAGGCTACCTTGTAACTTTCAGTTTGTGCAAATGACCCATGGTCGATTTTCTTCGAGCCACAATGAACCTACTCGACACATTAGTGACTCTCGATTTTTGTGAAAATCTCGAGGATTCAAATATAGATATAGGGTACCAAAATGATAACAAAATCAGTCTAGTGCTGATCGACGATAATTTTGTAATTTAGTGGAATCACCCACGTTTAGCCACACATCTCTATCGAACTGATCTATCTCTGATTTCTAATCAACTTATGATTTCAGTAGATGAGCACGGTCGAGTAATCGATTCTTGGTCAAATCTTCAAGTCTATTACATTAAAATCTCTTAATGACTTCACATGATATGCTAGTTATCTCGTGAGTGGCTATCTCAGAGAAAAGCATTATAGTCGCGTCGATAAAAGGCCCAACTTATCATATCGAAATCATAACTGAATTTTCAGGATGTCACAACTCTTCCCATTTTATTAAAATTTTGTCATCGAAATTTAAACATTTACCAATTCTTACACAAAAAGGTAGGGGTATCATCGTCTCATCAAATCTTCATTTCTCTAGTTACTTCTTTAGTCCCATGGTGTTGTCAGAACACTTTGACCAAGGGGACCTTCTTAGTACACAAAATCTGCCATTTCTGATCCACAAGCTGAATCAGGCTTTTCACGTACGACACTCTGTCGTCCACGTCTAATTCTTCAAGATTTAGTATGTGGGTCAGGTTAAACTCATACGTCCTCAACCTCGACACGTGAAAGACGTCACGCACTTGCGTTTACCTCGGCGGCAACGCAAGACGATACGTTAGGATCTTGATTCTTTTCAGAATTTCAAAGGGACCTACGTACCTTAGTTTCAGTTTTCCTTCATTGCCAAAGCACAAGGTATCCCTGATTGGTGACACCTTCAGAAAGATGTAATCACCAATTTGGAACTCTAAGGGCCTTTGATGCTCAACAATACAACTTTTATGGCAGTTCTGAGTGGTCTTTACTCTGGCACTGATCACAACAACCGCAATCACTGATTGATGACTCACTCTGGGCCTATGATCTTTCTTTTCCTGACTTCATCCCAACACACTGATGCTCTACACACTCTACCATGCAAACTTCAATAGAAACCATTTGAAAATTTTGTTGAAACTGAAAACTTCTGCTCTAGATTTGATATAGATCCGTCACTAGCACTACATGTAGATGAATTATTTGAAGCACATATGCTTATACATGTCTATTCAAATCAAGATCCTTCCGTACTATGATGAAGTGAGCCGACTTTGTCAGCCTATCGACCACAACCTCACATGGAATCATTACTCTTTCGATTCCTTGATAAGCCTGACATAACGTTCCATCGTGATATACTTTCATTCGCACTCAAGACTCTCGAGTGATTGTAAAAGTCATCTCAGTTTGCATTACTGAACTTCCACTTATTGACACATCTAACACTTACAACATGTCTGACGATATCTATCTTGATAGCAGTCTACCAATCGAGCTGATGCCGATTCTGACCCACTTGCACTGTCTGGTCGAATAATGTAACTACTTCGGCGGTTTTCTAGGTCCGCTCACAACCTCTCAAATTCATTTTCTCATTAAACACCGACATCTCTAAGTTTTGCGAAAATTCTCCACATAATCATCAAGTCACCAAATTTTCACAAATCAATGTTCAATTAAATAAATAGAAAGTATCACTACAATTAGCACGAAATTCCAGTCACCGATCATCCCAGTTGAATTTCCATAAAATAAATAAATAATTAAATAATTACCTAAATAAATAAATACAATAAATCCAACTTAGGCCAGTTATAGCCTAATTGGAAGCCGAAACGTAACCGAAATTTTTTTAAGACTCGTTAAATAAATACTAGAGTCTATTTACTCACTAATTACACTAACTGACCACCTAACATGCGTTGGCAGATAATTAAATTAACTAATCTAATCTAATATATCCACCTAAATATGCTTAATTTAATTTAATCAATCTCTAAGCATAATTAACCGACTAAGCAGGGATTAGTGAGTTCAACTCACTTGTTAAATGCGAAGACCAGAATACCACGATGCCGGCTGAAATCCGAATTTTCGGCGACGTCAACGAACACTTAGGTCGGGCCTACAAGCCTCGCAAGCCCATAGAAATTTCTGGGCTTAGACTTGGGCTTGGGCCTGCTTCTTGGGCTTCAAGTGAGTTGGAATTGAAGTTGGGCTGAGCTGAAATCACTTAGGCTGCTGGGCCAAACAACAAAAGAAACTACTGGGCTGAACCAGAAGTAGCTGTGGAGATGGGCTTCGCTGGACTTTTCTGAGTTGATCGTGGGCTTCACATTGCTGGAAACAGAGGCGGCGAATTGGGTAGGGCGAGAGGCAAAGCTGTTGTGGAATTCAACTTCGTGGGCTAACAACGCATGGACATGGGGGCGGCAGCCTCAGTTGACTAGATTCGTGCGGCGAAGGAGAGAAGACACAGACACTGCTGCTGGAAGGAGAAGACGTGGACGAAGAGGCAACTCCCTTGATCATTGGTGCTGGACGCAAGAGGAGGGGGCGCCGTTTGTTGGCTCAACAGCCAAGTGGCAACGAAGTGGAGCTGCTCGGTCAACCAAGGGCTTCAGTGGATGGAAGTGTTGACCGAGGGAGGCTAGTTCATGGACAAATGGTTGCGGGATCAACAAAAGAACTCAATTGGGAAAATTTGACTTGAGAAGGGGGCGACAAATCTTGGTGGGCGAGCAGGCGGTGGAAGAGAAAGAAGATGAGACTCCAAGAAGTGAAAATGAAGTAGAAGTCGAAGACTTCCATGGAGGGGGTGATGCTCGCGCGAAGGAGGGGGATGTCGAGGCATGTGGAAGAAACTTTGAAGAAGAGAAGACAAAGTCAATGAACTAATCCAAAAAATTAATTGCTTGGTCCCCCCAATTATCTTCAACCTTATCCCATGTCTTATAATACTTTCTAGCCCAATAAATCCACTAATTTATCCAAATTGAAGCCAAAATAATGCTGCCTTTGCCTAATTTCGAATTTCCCAATTTTAGGATCAATTTCTTCACTCAATTTCCCAAATTGAGGTCCAATTTCGGTGAAGAAAAATCCCAAACAATTTTCTGCAAGTTCCCAACACTCAAAGGCTCGGCTCGGAAGTCCAAATTTCCTTTAATTTGGCCCGCTCAATTTCCGTTAATTTCCGCAATGTCCAAAACGATTTTTACGTAAAAATCTTGGAATCTCTGAAAATTCTTCGAAGGATGAGTCGACATTCCTAAAATAGATTGTAATACGACAGAAATTTCAATTTTTGAAATCAGGTTCAAATTCGTGGTTAATTTCTATCTGCCGCGATTTTAGCGTGACCTATGCTACCGTGTAGCTTTCAAAAAATTTTAGTGCAAATGACCCGTGGTCGATTTTCTTTGAGCCACAATAAACCTACTGGACACATTGGCAACTCTCAATTATTATGAAAATATCGATGATTCAAATACGAACACAGGATACCAAAACAATAGGAAAATCAGTCTAGTGCCGGTCGATGAGAATTTTGTAATTTAGTGGAATCACTCACGTTTAACCACACATCTCTATCAAACCAATCTATATCTGATTTCTAATCGACTTATATCTGTGCCGTAATGATCTCAGTAGATGAGCATGGTCGAGTGGTCGTCTATTGCATTAAAATCTCTTAATGACTTCACCCGATATGCTAGTTATCTCATCAGTGGCTTAGAGAAAAGCACTATAGTCGCATCGATGAAAGGCTCAACTTATCCAATCGAAATCAGAATTGAATTTTCAGTATGTCACAATTAGACTAGACCATGATTTCAAGGTGAACCTAGAATCGAAAAACCAGATCGGTAGAACCAAATCTCAAGATATGTAGGATAGATTTCAGCTTCTAAAAATTGGAGAACCTATTCTAGATTCTAGGTAGGTGGAATCTGAAACTAAAAATTTGAAACCTGAATCTAGAACAAGTGTTTGTGTTTTCTTGGTTTGTGTCTTTACACAATATGAGTGTATGATATGGATTCTAGTTTGAGCTTCCATTTTATGACCAAGAGTTTATTCTTCACATGTCTACATATAAGTTGTGGTTGGCGGATTAGCAATAAATGATGGTCATTAAAGATAATAATTCATTGCAATCGTTGAATTAATAATACAAGTAGAACTTGGGTAAACTCTAAAATCAACCTTGGAACCTATGACAAGTTGGTTCTAGGTTTCAAAGTATGTATGGTAGGCTCTAGGTTCACAAAAATAAAGAACTTGCTCTAACGAATAAGTTTTATATTCCAAATGGAACATGTACAGCCGCTCACTCCTAGCAACCATAGTTACCGGCACGACATATGGGAGCGATGATTAGATGACAAAATACATATTTGGCCAGAAATTATGTATAAATTAATTTCCAATTAATATCAAGTTTTATCACGGCGTGATATTACCGATCTAACCACTTGTTATAAGCTTTCACATCTATGGAACATGTTACGTGATATCACTGATATGCAAGATACTTTCCCTAAATTTAAACGAAAGGTTCCCGACTTTAATGATTATGATTCGCAAACTCTCCAACCTTTAGTGCGGGTCTAAAAGTGAGCTTCCCTTCCCTTTTCTTTTTTCGCTGTCGAAGAAATGTCGGGTAGGGACTACTAACAGAGGGGTTTTTCGTATGATCACTCTTTGATCTTTATCATAAAGGTTTATAACCTATTTGAATTGTTGGGATTGAAGACCGCATTTATAGAATAATTCGCGGACAAGAAATGTCGAAAGGTATCAATACCACCTAGCATCTCGATGTTTTACAGTTTTAGTTCGTTAAGTTGGTTTCTTGATGCAATGGCCAATTTCAACCGTCACATTCGAACTAACCTCCAACATCATACTTTAATAATTACATGCCCTTTTTTATTGTGAAAGAAAAGTTACTCAATTTAGTGACGCGCAATTTTAATCAAATATGATGTCTAGGTGATTGAATGTTATCGACGGGTTGAGCCTGATGCATGGACCAAATTGGGTCGAACCATGGATCAGTTAGCAAATTAATTAGGACAAAAAGGTGATATTTATAATCGATTTGAGGTAGGTGGTGGAGAACAAGTTCTGAGACCAGCAAATCACGGGTGTGTAATTTCTCCTTTCAACATGCCGAATTTTCTCGTAGCAACTATCCATAGAAAAGGAAACTAAAAAGAACTTTTCATGGTTCGTACAAGAATTGATATCCCTATTTTTATGTGTCTACTAAGAAGAGAAATAGAAAAAAAAAAATTAATTTTTGTTATTAATTTACAAACATATATATTTTATCTTGAGACGCCACTCTGATGAATGAATGATGGCAGGCGGACCAAAGGAAGCAATATTCCTCGGAAAAACTGTGATTAGTTAGCAAAATTTGGCAAGCATTTATGAATTATTAAATAGAGTAAGACCAAAAAGTATTTTGATTTGATGGATAAATTGGTCAACGAGATCTTATATCCTTTCTAGTTTCTGTGACGCCAATTTAACCGTTGCGCTGTAGACGGCTTTTGCTCGGTCAACGGTTTTGGGAGCAATAATCAGCTGCATATGACCCAATCCAAATTCATTGATTTGCTAATGTATTTCTCAAAAATGACGTCGACCAATTTGAATTTTTGCACCAAATCCAAATCATAAGGAAAAATTCCCAGTTAGTCCTGAAAAGTGAGCCCGGCTTTGTAAAATATTTGCATGCATGCAAGATGCACGCATGACGGCCGGCCACTTCTGTCACCAGCATATGGAGAAACTTCATGATTATTCCCATTCCCTAATGAGAAAGGCATATGGAGCTACTTCGTGATTATTCCCAATTCCCTAATAAGATAGGCATACCGGTTATTTTATGATCGCAAGCTCGGATCACTCTTTTTATTTTTTATTTATCAACAATAGTAGTTCTTTTAGACTACTCCGATTGGACCGAAGAGCGGCGCAAGTACTTAAAAGAACGTAAGCTTGCAATGTTCCCTTTTTCTTTCTTTTGTTGATAGAGTCTTCTTTCTTTTTTCTATGTTTTTTTTTTTCAATTCTTTGACCTTTGACTTGTCAAACCGCAATATTATAGAGGGGGACAATCTCCGGCTCCTCCGGAAGCTCCGTCGGCGAGTGCGTAGGCAAGCCGCATCTTCGCGATTGCGGAAGACGATAACGTCACTTTCCGAGACGACTTCCATCGCTTTCGGAATATAAAATACACTTCAGAACCGAGTCGACATCTACGGGAGGTTGATTCGATGATGTAATAGAATCTCGCAAGGGAGACGACGGAGCGATTCGAGGAATTCTAGGAGAATGCAGTTTGTCGTCTTCCTCATACGGCAAACCACAATAATTTATTTTACTTTTTTGTACTTTTTTTTCTAAATTTAGAGCACGAAACCTTCGGACAACGCTTGTCCGAAAATCTCATGTTAAAATTCAACGTTGGAATAGCAAACTGATAATGCAATGTGAATTTTTGAATTGATAGGATAGTAGAAACAACATGACAGATTTGCATTGTTGTATATCCAAGCAGATGTTCCCTTTTTCTTTCTTTTGTTGATAGAGTCTTCTTTCTTTTTTCTATGTTTTTGTTTTCAATTCTTTGACCTTTGACTTGTCAAACCGCAATATTATAGAGGGGGACAATCTCCGGCTCCTCCGGAAGCTCCGTCGGCGAGTGCGTAGGCAAGCCGCATCTTCGCGATTGCGGAAGACGATAACGTCACTTTCCAAGACGACTTCCATCGCTTTCGGAATATAAAATACACTTCAGAACTGAGTCGACATCTACGGGAGGTTGATTCGATGATGTAATAGAATCTCGCAAGGGAGACGACGGAGCGATTCGAGGAATTCTAGGAGAATGCAGTTTGTCGTCTTCCTCATACGGCAAACCACAATAATTTATTTTACTTTTTTGTACTTTTTTTTTCTAAATTTAGAGCACGAAACCTTCGGACAACGCTTGTCCGAAAATCTCATGTTAAAATTCAACGTTGGAATAGCAAACTGACAATGCAATTTGAATTTTTGAATTGATAGGATAGTAGAAACAACATGATAGATTTGCATTGTTGTATATCCAAGCAGATGGGCCAAACATGAAAATATGATCAATTTTTCTCACCTTTATTAGGAATTGTTTATTTTGCATTCAGTTCACTCCTTCGAGCTTTGCCCCACTTCTTACATGAATTCACATATGTGATATTTTCGTGATTCCATATTAATATATCAAAATGGGTTTTCTTGTCATTGAATGATGATGATGATGATGATGATGATGACCCGGATTAAATCTATTTTCTCAAATAATGACTCAAAGTGAACTTTGTTTCAAATAAGGACTCGAAGTAGACTCATTGTTTCAAATAAGGACTCGAAGTGAATTTTGTGTCAAATAATGACCTAAAGTGATCAAGTTAATCTCTATTAAAGACCTTAGCTCGCTGGCAGACATTTTCTAGCGATTTTAACAGGGGCAATTTTATCAGAAATTTGTCATTGAAAAGAAAGGGAAAATTCTAAATTAATTAAGTTTAGGTTATTCATTTAGATGTTTACGTTTTCTTCTTTCTTCTCCCCCACTACTCCTCAACCAAATCTTTGTTTGGTCATTGTCGTGACTCGATTCTTGTTGCTCCTTGCCTTGCTCAACCGGTGGAGAATTTGGGTCTATGCAAACAAAGAAAGAAGCATATGGTTTTCTTCTTATTTTTGATTTCGTGCCTCAACCGGCGGAAAATTTGGGTCTTCGACTTTGCGAAGGATGGGTACAAGGAATGGGGAGAACTTCAGTCTTTGACTTTGCATATGATGGGTACAAGGAACGGGGAGACCATAGAAAACCTAGGTTTTTTTTTTTTTTTCAGGATTTGTTAATTTTCCCTAGATTTTTTTTTGGACAAAATTGTCCAAACTCCGATCATCATAAATGTCACATCAAGAATGTTTGGCTGACCAACAAGCTCAGATCCTTATTTGGAATTGATTCAACTATTTTGGATCCTTATTTGAGACAATGGGTCTATTTTAGGTCTTTATTTGACACAAAGTTCATTTTAGGTCCTTATTTGAGAAAATTGGTCCACTTCGGGTCCTTATTTAGAATTTTTCCTAATAATAATAATGGCTAACCAAAAAAAGGAGCCACGTGGGAATAATAATCATCTTAGAACTCATTCCATAAACCAATTTGCATAGTGATATATAATTTCACAATACCTTTAAAACCATTCTCAAATATTAAAAGGTAATAATTGCCCAATCCAGACTTTTATGCAACAAACATGCTTCAATTACTCGTGTGATACTCACCACCCGTGGTGGCGGCGTAGTGGTTGGGCACTAGTTTTTTTCGCGAGAGGTCCAATGTTCGAATCCCTGCGTCGTCTGCCTTGTTGGAATTACTCCAACCGCGAAGCGACGCATGGAGGTTCCCTGGGTTACCAAAAAAAAAAAAAAATACTCGTGTGATACTCAAATCTTCATCTTTTTTTAGACATGAGTTTATAAATACATAGAAGAGATAACATCACTCACCTAGATATGCCCCAACCCAAACAATAAGGCTCACTCGAATCAATGAACTCATATTCCTATCATATAAGCGAGAAATAGCATCAAAATCAAGTAAACATCATTTCAACTATGGCTTAGCTAAAGTTTATAAATACATAGAAAAGATAACATCACTCACCTAGATATGCCCCAACCCAAACAATAAGGCTCACTCGAATCAATGAACTCATATTCCTATCATATAAGCGAGAAATAGCATCAAAATCAAGTAAACGTCATTTCAACTATGGCTTAGCTAAACCAAGCTTAAACACTAACAAAATAACTCTCATGTGCTAATAAATTGCATACCCAAAGTGATTATTCAAGTCGTTAGCAATGCGGAGCTTGAGCGCAAAATTTGGTCATGTCATGACTCTCTCCACCGAACCTCGTTTCAAACATTCTTGCAATCAATAGAAAGCTCTTTCAACATATTATAAGGACCCCAACTCAACCATTCCAAAATCAAGCTGAAAACCGAAAAAAAAAAAAAAAAAACAAGTCCGAAGTTGCTGGACATGTACTGTTCATCAAGCATTGAAAACTTCAAAATTTTGTTTCGGGCAAACCGTAAACTCAAATCAAGATCCGTAAAATCCTACCGCTCTACAACACCCGAAACTATCATTTTTATATACATAAGTAGTTCAACAACTCAAAAATCGGACTTTGCCACACGAATCTTCAATAATTTCGAATTTCGAGCCTAAGTCTGAAACTAGTCCGATGAGGTGAATGACTGGCGCAAGCGCTTAAAATAACCGAAACTTTCACTATTCCCTTTTTCTTTTCTTTTGTTGATAGAGTCATCTTTATTTATTTTTTTCAATTCTTTGACCTTTGACTTGTCAAACCGCAATATTATAGAGGGGGACAATCTACGGCTCCTCCGGAAGCTCCGTCGGCCCGTTCAAAGGCAAGCCGCATCTTCGCGATTGCAGAAGAAGATGCTCGTGCATGGATAATGACACTTTCCGAGACGACTTCCATCGCTTTCGGAAGCTAAAATACACTTCAGAACCGAGTCGACATCTACGGGAGGTCGATTCCATAACGTAATAGAATCTCGCGCGGGGGACGACGGAACGATTCGAGGAATTCCAGGTGTATGCAGTTTGTCGTCTAACTCAGACGGCAAACCACAATAATTTATTTTTTCTTTTCCATGCATTTTTTCTAAATTTAGAGCACGACGCCTTCAAACAACGCTTGTCCTAAAATCTCCTGTTAAAATTCAACGTTGGAATAGCAAACTGACAATGCAATATGAATTTTTGAATTGATAGGATAGTAGACACAACATGATGGATTTGCATTATTGTATATCTAAACAGATAGGCGAAACATGAAAACATGATCGATTTTTCTCACCTTGATTATGAATGGTTTATTTTGCATTCAGTTCGCTCCTTCGAGCTTTGCCCCACTTCTTACATGGATTCACATATGTGATATTTTCGTGATTTGATTAATCTATCAAAATGGTTTTGATGATGATGATGATGACTAACCAAGATGATGATGATGATGATGACTAACCAAAAAAAAAGGAGCCTCGTGGGAATAAATGGGCACACCACCTCTTTCAAAGAAAACGAGCCTATATTGACGCTCACGTTATCAATTGTAATGTGAAGTCAATTTAATTAATGTAATAAGCTGTCCATATTACTTTTAGGGAAAATTCCAAATAATGACACGAAATGAATCTATTTTCTCAAATAAAGATCCAAAGTGAACTTTGTGTCAAATAAAAACCCAAATTGGACCCATTGTTTCAAAGAAAGATCTGAAGTGAATTTTATGTCAAATAAGAACCCGAAGTGATCAAGTTAATCTCTATTAAGGACATTAGCTCACCGGCAGACATTTTCCATCGATTAAAATAGGATCAATTTTGTTAGAAATTTATGATTGGAAAAAAATGGAAAATTCTAAATTAATTAAGTTTAGGCTATTCATTTAGATGTTTACGTTTTCTTCTTTCTTCTCCCTCACTATTCATCAACCAAATCGCTGCCCGGTCGTCGTCATGACTCGATTCTCGTCACTCCTCGCCTTACTTGACCGGCGGAGAATTTGGATCTCCGCAAACAAAGAAAGAAGCATACGGTTTTCTTCGTATTTTTTAATTCGTGTCTCAACCGGCGGAGAATTTGGGTCTCCGCAAATAAATAAAGAAGCATATGGTTTTCTTCTTGTTTTTTAATTCATGCCTCAACCGGCAGAGAATTTGGGTTTTCGACTTTGCAAATGATGGTACAAGGAATGGGGAGAACTTCAGTCTTTAATTTTGTAGGGGAAGGGTACAAGGAACGGGAAGACCATAGAAAACCTAGGTTTTTTTTTTTTTTTTTTTTATATTTTAGGATTTGTTAATTTTCCTTAATTTTTTTGGGACAAAATTGTCCAAACTCCAGTCATCAGAATTGTCACATGCTTGATAGCCGACGAATATTTGGTTGACCAACAAGCTTAGGTTCTTAGGAATTGATTCAACCACTTCAGGTCATTATTTGAAACACTTGGTCTACTTTAGGTCTTTATCTTACACAAAGTTAATTTCGGATCATTATTTAAGAAAATTAGTTCACTTCGGATCCTTATTTGAAATTTTCCCTTACTTTTACACTGTTTCGTGTGTAGAGAATGAAACATTTCAATGCCCTAATTGGCATCTCGCTGGTATTTAGCAATGTAATTATATTTTAAAGAAGTGGGTTCCACAACAATTTATAATTATTCACGACTTAATTTTTTGTGATTTAGAATAAACTGTTATTTTCACAGTACATTGAAATCATTTCTCATTTTGATGTGCTCATGCGGCATCCGCCTCTCACTATATATGAAAAACGTTTACCTACATTTGCTCGTAAAAAGAGCTAAACGAATTGAAATGGCGCAACCGTCCACGACGAGTGATGAGCCGGACATGCAGATGGAGCGAGGACGAAGCCGGCGCTTCTCCTCATCATCGCTGCGCCACCTCCCCTCCAGCAGCTTCAGGAGCATTGCTCGTTCGGAGGACCAGATGCCATCAGCGTTCAGCGAGGAGGACTGCAGGCGGGAGGACGACGAGCTGGAGCTGCAGTGGGCAGCGATCGAGAGGCTGCCGACGTACCGACGGCTGAGGACAGCAGTGCTCGGCCATGAGGTGGTGGACGTGGCGAAGCTCGGGGACTCGGAGAGGCGGCTGTTCGTGGACGGCCTGTTGAAGGCAGTCGAAGAGGACAATCTCCGGCTCCTCCAGAAGCTCCGGAAGCGAGTGCAGAGGCAGGCACATTATACTTCAATTCCTGTTCAAACCTTCCATGTCTAGTAAAAGGCAGACAACTTTGATTATTTTATATGACAAAGTGCAGCTAATATGACATTAAATTCTCAGAGTGGGTCTTGAATTTCCGACCGTGGAAGTGAGATATCAGAATTTGCGCATAGAAGCAGACAGCAAAGCCGTTCATGGGGAATCCGTCCCAACTCTTTGGAACGCGCTCAAGGCCATTTTCTACGTGAGATCTTCTTCTCCATCTGCTTCCTCTCTCTCTCTCCTCCAAGCTTTATGCGTTTTCTAAGTTTTATCGAGGACGATATAATTTTGAAGTCAAAGAACAAATTATCTGTTGTAGACAGCATGTTTGGATAACTTAAGCTACTGCTTTTGGAGGCACTTTTTCTGAAGGTTGGATTTTTTTTTTTTTTTGAGCAAACTGAAGGTTGGAATTTCAAAGAAGGTTATTTTTGAGACATCAAAGAAGGACGGCAAACTAGCCACGTGATGCAAATGGATCCTACTGTTAGAAAATTGGCAGTTCTAGGACACCAATGTCTCAATGGACATGCATTAAAAATATCTGATTTCAAATCTCACTAATCGTAAATTGATGGATGTGACATACGGGTTGCGCTGTTGCTTCATATTAAAAATTAATTACCTATTTTCGTGAGACAAATTCCCAATGAAAACCATGGAAAATCTAGTTGCACCCACTTTACAATCTAAGGAGTTTTACGAGGAATTAATGCAAACTATTTTTAATTGAATTTTGTTATCTTTAATTGGCTGATTTGGTTGCAAACTTATTAGCTCAGGCAACTGCTTCTCTATTCTATCAAGCTATTGCAATCCATTCAGGCAAAAAACATAGGACATAAGTTTTCTAAGTTTTATCGAGGACGATACAATTTTAAAGTCAAAGAACATAGTATCTTTTGTGAATAGTACGTTTGGATAACATAAGCTCCTACTTTTGGGACATTAGAGAAGGACAGCAAACTGGCCACGTGATGCAAATGGATCATCCAGTTAGAAAATTGGCAGTTTTAGAACATCCATGTCTCAATGGAGCATACATTAAAAACATCTAATTCCAAATCTTTCTCTTATCATAAGTCGATAGGGTGTGACATACGTGTTGCATTGTTGCTTTATTTTGAAAACTAATTACCTATTTTCGCAAGACAAATTCCTAACGAAAACCATGGAAAATCCAGTTGCACTCGCTTTACAATCTAAGGAGTTTTACCAGGAATTAGTACTACTCTTTTTAACTTTATTTATATATATATATATATATATATATATATATTTTTTTTTTTTTTTATCGTTAACAAACTTATTAGCTCAGGCAACTGCTTCTCTATTCTATCAAGCTGCAAACAGTTCTTGTAAAAATCATAGGACATACACGTGGAAGCCAAGAACCTTTTTTTTCTCTGTGAAGCAGGCTCCAACTATTAAGGTTGGTTGCATGCATCAGGGGAGCAAGATAAGAATCCTCAAGAACGTAAGCGGCGTCCTTAAGCCTGCGAGGTTAGTATTAAAGCTCAGCATATGCACTCGTTTAGATTCAAAAGTTGACGCATACGATGTTACTGTGCAGCGTAATCCTTTTCTCTCGAAAATATTGCAGGATGACACTCTTGTTAGGTCCACCAGAATGCGGAAAGACCACCTTATTACAGGCATTAGCAGGCAAATCCGAGAAATCCCTCAAGGTACTACCTTTTTGGTGTTCAGTCTTTTGTAGATTTTCCATTCTGACAAGAATAGCTCCTATACTTAGACTATATTCAGACGCAAATGATCATGCATATATATAAGATCAGCGGAATTGACAATCGATGTACGGTGAAGGTCAAGGGAGAGATTTCCTACAATGGGTACAAGCTGAATGAGTTCATTCCTCAGAAGACTTCAGCCTATATAAGCCAATATGATTCACATATTTCCGAGATGACTGTGAGGGAGACGCTCGATTTCTCTGCACGATGTCAGGGCATAGGAGGAAGGGCAGGTAACAGTTTGTTCTCCAACCTTGAAGTTACTTTTAGTTTCGGTGGTCATTGCTGATCCTCTTTGTGTCTGCTTTTCATTGAAGACATGTTGAAAGAAGTTAGTAAAAGGGAGGAGCAAGCAGGAATTAATCCAGAGCCAAGCATAGACACTTACATGAAGGTTAATATTTGTGCAAAGATGGGTTCATTACGATATTTTAGTTACAGTAACAACTGGCGATACTGGCTTCTGATGACGATATGACCATATGAGCAGGCAGTTTCTATAGGAGGAATGAAAAGAACACTTCAAACAGACTACATTTTGAAGGTAATGTTTCCAATGCAAAAAGGAGTTACCAAGTTTATTTTTCAGACAATTCTACTTTTGCTACAATTGCTGCGATTTTATGCCTTTTCAGGTTCTTGGACTTGACATCTGTGCAGATACAATTGTTGGGGATGCGATGAACAGAGGAATTTCTGGTGGTCAAAAGAGAAGGCTGACAACCGGTTAGTTTTACAGGAACACACAGCAAATGACAAGAAACTTATAGAAACAGTTTCTATGTCACACTGTAAATTTTAGGCTTCATTACAGATTTCGATGTTCTCTCTTCCAGGGGAAATGATAATTGGTCCGGCGAGAGTTCTATTTATGGATGAGATATCAACAGGCTTGGACAGCTCCACTACCTTTCAGATCATTACATGCTTGCAGCAATTGGCGCACATAACAGAGTCCACAATTTTGGTTTCGCTTCTTCAGCCAGCACCTGAGACTTTTGATCTCTTTGATGATGTAATTCTAATGGCACAGGGACATGTAGTGTACCATGGACCTCGGATGGATGTTCTTAGCTTCTTTGAACACTGTGGTTTCAAGTGCCCAATGAGAAAAGCCATTGCTGACTTTCTCCAAGAAGTATGCACTCTTGCTTAATAAAGAGGTGTTCAAACTGTGCAGGGATAGTGCTGACATATTCTGTTTTTGGGAATTCTTGGCAGGTAATTACCGAAAAGAACCAGGCGCAATACTGGCATCACAAAGACCGGACCTATAATTTCATATCTCCAAGCATGTTTGCGAGAATGTTTAAAGAGCATCCAATGGGAAAGACACTGGACGAGGAACTTGCCAGGCCTCTTGAGAAAACTGAGCTGCACAGAAGTGCTTTATCTTTCGAAATTCACTCTTTAAAAAAGTGGGAGTTGTTCAAAGCGTGCCTTTCGAGAGAATGGCTCCTCATGAAGCGCAATTGGTTTGTTCATGTCTTCAGATCAGCACAGGTAATTACCCATTTGGACTCAGAATGTGCAGTCACAATACATAGTTAATGAGAAATGCACGCAAAATTCATTGACTTGGTGGTTACTCTTTGCAGCTCGTGGTCGTTGCAATTATTACAGTGACTGTCTTCTTGCGCCCACGGATGAAAGTCGACTTGGCGCATGCGGATCTTTTCATGGGTTCCCTATTTTATGCTCTCCTCCGGCTCATGATTAATGGTCTTCCGGAGCTGGCAATGACTGTTTCTAGACTTGGTGTCTTTTACAAGCAACGAGATATTTTCTTCTACCCTGCATGGGCTTATACCATTCCAGCTGCCATACTGAAAATCCCATTGTCTTTACTCGATGCGTTTCTTTGGACAGCTATTACCTATTATGGAGTTAACTATAGTCCTGAACCACAAAGGTAATTCCAAAATTCGATATATCAGAGGGATGATACGATTTTTATCCACTCACTTTTTTCATGACTGTCAGGTTCCTTTATCAATTCTTCCTGCTCTTCCTATTGCATCAAGTATCGATATCAATGTTCCGATTGATAGCTTCTGTGGTTCGAAATCCACCTGTTGCAGCATTTTGCAGTCTATTCTCTTTAGTTGTTTTGTTTTTATTCGGTGGCTTCGCCATCCCAAAACGTTAGTTCAATTTTATCGATTCTAATTATACGGACTTTAGCAAATTGATAGGAACTTAGCAGCCTTGTCTCTCTGCAGCTTCTTTACCCAGTTGGTTGAGGTGGGGATTCTGGTTCTCTCCATTGTCATATACAGAAATAGGTGTTTCAGTAAATGAGTTTCTCGCTCCGAGGTGGAAAAAGGTGACATCCTGAAGAACAAACCAGTCTCACATGAGTGGATTTCCCATGACAATGGTGGGGTTTAGTATTTAACAGGCTTAACGATCCTCTGCAGGTTTCATCTCTTAATGGCACTATGGGGCAACAAGTGCTCAAACAGCATGGTCTAGATTATAGTGATCACTTTCGCTGGATATCACTTGGGGCATTGATTGGATTTTGGATGGTTTTCAACATTGGGTTTGCCTGTGCTCTGAGTTTTTCAAAAGGTAATTGAACATGCTGGCTAGGAATTCTCTCAGAGGGTTAACACTATTCACTGAATAACATGTATTTATCGGCTAATCACAGCTCCGAGCAGATCTCGAGCTGTTGTCTCCAGCAAGAAGCTCTCCCAGCTGGATAAAGACAGAGACATTAACTGTCCTACTCCAGGAGAACAGGCAGCTAACAAAAGTACCACTGAGCCAAAAATTAGAGGTTAGAAGTTTCATAAGAGTTAGTCACTTATCATCCATTGAAAAAATCATCAAAACTGCAAAAGAATGGTTGATATCATGCATTCGTGAGTACTGGTCAATATTTTAAATCAGTTTATATTGCCTTGTGACGCCAGTGCAATTTTGAAATTGTATAGAGATGGTTTTACCATTTGAACCAACAACTCTAACATTTGAAAACGTGCAGTACTTCGTCGAAACACCCAAGGTGAGACATTTGAGTTGCTGAAAATAAGTGTTTGTTTTGCATGTCATATCAATAAATGATTGGCATAACGGAATTTCAAATGCTTCCAGAAATTAAGAGAGCAAGGTTTCCCAGAAAGGAGACTACAGCTTCTTCGAGACGTTACCGGAGCCTTCAGACCCAGAGTCCTAACGGCTTTGATGGGCATCAGTGGCGCAGGGAAAACAACTTTAATGGATGTTCTTTCAGGAAGAAAAACCAGTGGTTTTATCGAGGGAGACATTAAGGTTGGAGGATATCCTAAAGTTCAAGCCGCATATGCCAGAATATCTGGCTACTGTGAGCAAACCGACATACATTCTCCACAACTTACAATTGAGGAATCAGTGGCATACTCAGCTTGGTTAAGGTTGCCGGCCCACATTGAAAAAAATACAAGAGCAGTAAGATTTCTTTATCTGGATAGAATATGCCGATCTTTATGGATGCCCTATTGCTTGATATTTGAGCAGGACTTGAACTTGGAACAAACAGATGAAGAATTTCAGTAAGCGGATAAAACAGGAAGTAGTTTGTACATCACGCTTTGAGATACAAATGTCACTCTGTCTGCTAATTGTTGGATAAATCCTGTGGACAGTCTTCCCGAGATGAGTGCCAATAAACGGCTAAATCTTGTGCTCAACTGGAAAGATTTTAGCATATCAATTGCACACTCTATATTCTGATGTTGATCAAATCCAGTAGGCAGACCAAAGCCACATTAGGTCTTTCGCATCACATATTAAGTGCTAATATTTTGCACTAATTAGTAGCTAAATCTGCATTGCTACTGAATTATAAGTTGTCAATCAGGAATTTGTGGCTACAGTACTTCAAATGATCGAGCTAGATGACATAAAAGATGCCATAGTTGATGTTCCTGGTGTGACCGGTATATCAATCGAGCAGCGTAAACGGCTGACTATAGCAGTGGAGCTTGTTTCTAACCCGTCAATCATCTTTATGGATGAACCTACTTCTGGTCTCGATGCTAGAGCAGCTGCCATTGTAATGCGAGTCATGAAGAATATTGTTAGCACAGGGAGGACAATTGTGTGTACAATTCACCAGCCAAGCATCGACATATTTGAGGCTTTTGACGAGGTAACTTGCTGATGCATTCATTCCTGTGACAATCTATTCTGCTATGCAAGATATTTTGCTTAGACGACAGAATTTTTGTGCATATTGCGTGAAACTCCATTTACTACTCACTTCACATATGTTTGTAAAGTACATCAATAACTGTGACGAACCCAACTGAAGCATGTCACAATTGATGAACTATGCAGCTAATCCTGATGAAAAGAGGAGGTCAAATGATATACTCTGGAGAGCTTGGAGAGCATTCACATAAGCTTATTGAATATTTTGAGGTAATTGTTACACTTCAGACATGAACACTTCAATTGATACTTCTTTCTCATAATATGCACGTCATTAAGTATGAATTGGTTCTATGATGAGCTGCAGACCTAGTTGATACATCCAAAAGGAAAAAAAAAAAAAAAAAAAACGTATAAAATTGACTAAACCTACTGAATAGCCTTATAATCTACACTTGAAAAGAAAAAAATTAACTTGGATTGAGAAAGCTTGACTACTGAATCCCTACATTTCCCCTTGTCCAGAGTATCCTTGGAGTGCCAAAAATCAAGGATAATTACAACCCTGCTACATGGACGCTGGAAATTACAAGTCCTTCAATAGAATCTCAACTTGGTATAGACTATGGCATCATTTATGAGGAATCTGATCAATGCAGGTGAGCATACAAGAGTATAATGTTCAGAGCACATGTGAAGCACACATTAAGCGCTCATCAAGCACAAAGGATGCAAAATTCAATGCTTCTGTCTGTTATGTGATGCTAACTTGGAGTATTCACCAGAGAATGACATATGTGCAAATAAATGGTGCTTCTCATACTTGCAATGGGAAAAAAAAAGATGTCTGCTAATTGAATATCTTTGGCCGCTGTAGGATGAACAGAGAATTAGTGAGAGAGCTAAATTTGCCAGTGGCTGGGACAAAGGAAATGTGTTTCTCTGCAGGCTTCCAGCAAAATAGATGGGAGCAGTTCAAGACTTGTTTGTGGAAACAACATCTAACCTACTGGAGAAGCCCCAAATACAACCTGGTGCGCCTGATTTTCATTACCGCATGTTCCTTGTTGTGTGCTGCTCTCCTTTGGCAGAAAGGAAAGGAAATGTAAGTTCTTCATACAACCCAGTTAGTCTGGGAAAAATCTTTCATACCTTGTCAAACATTGAGATTATGAGCTTGTAAAACTTAACCATCTAAGATGCTGAAACATGATTCTTTGTTTTCAAGAAACAACGAGCAGGATCTTTTCAACATATTTGGATCGATGTATCTCTTTATGCAAAACATTGGGGTAGGGAACAGCAATTCCATTCTGCCGTTTGTTGCTACCGAACGCATGGTTGTCTACAGAGAACGATTTGCCAGAATGTACTCATCATGGTCCTATTCAATTGCTCAGGTCACTAATTCATGCTCCTATGTGATGTCTTCTCTTGGCTATACTGATACATTTCTCGTTCTTCTATATTCAAATGATGATATTATGTCCCTCAAATATGTTGCAGGTGGTTATTGAAGTTCCATACATATTCTTGCAAGCTGTTCTGTTTGTGCTGATCACATACCCTGCCATAGGTTTCTATGTCTCGTTCTATAAAGTGTTTTGGTACTTCTACACCATGTTCTGTACATTGCTCTATTACAATTACTTTGGAATGATGCTTGTTTCACTGACACCGACGTACCAAGTGGCTATGGTGTTTGGGAGTTCTGTCTTCACCATGTTCAATCTGTTCGCGGGGTTCCTGATTCCTGGACCCGTAAGTCTCATCAAACTTTTGCTATTCTGTCAAGTAACACTCAATCCTGAACATTATTTGTGGCTTAACACATCTTACTTCGTGTTTTATCATCCATTTTGGCAGCAAATTCCAGTCTGGTGGCGGTGGTGTTACTGGATATGCCCAGTCACTTGGTCCTTTAGAGGTATGCTTAGTTCGCTATACGGAGACATCCATAAGGAGATAACAGTTCATGGACAAAAAACGACGATCAGCACCTTCTTGGAAAATTATTATGGGTATCGCTACGATCAACTCTACATCGTAGCCATCATGCTTTTGGCCTTTCCGCTAATTTTCACGTGTATATTTGCCTGTGCAATTGCAAAATTGAACTTCCAAAGGAGATGAAAGGAGTGTGTAGAGAGTGCTTCATTGAATACTTCCACTTAGAATCATCAGAATAAAAGGAACTCTATTTTAAAGTCTTGACCTTGATTTCATCTCTCATGTTGTGGTAACATCTGAATCAATTCTTTATCATCTAAGTTTACCCCATAATTATTTAATTAAGCAGATTTTTTTGCAAACAAGGGCAATAAATTAACTCATTGCCACGATTCTTGTCAAATAACAGGAAAAGCAATTACGCATTCGACACTTTTCTATGTATTAGTAGAAAGATATAAGAGTGATCAATAACATACAAAGAACAATCGCAAACATCAAAGGTGTGTATCGCTTATACACTTGAGGACCTTTATGTGGTTGATTCTGTCCCAATTCTCAAACTAGACCTCGAGCATGTGTCACGCATGTATCGAGTTTGTTTTAGATACAATTAACTTACTATTTAATATGTTTGCAACGAAGGGAATCAAGCTAAAAAGAAGTTGTTACTTTGTAAGAGCAATCTTTGAGAGTTTAACCAGTCATTGAGTTAAAAAAAAAAAAAAAAAACTGCTAAAAACAAAATGCAGCCAAAGAAGCAAAATCGTTGCGTCCAGAGCAGTAGAGATTAAAATTCTAATGTCCTTTGTTACTCTTTAGTGTAAGAACAGGAACTGGTTGGTTTTAGGAGATGATGAGCCCGCCTTGATAATGCTCGTTTTTCTGTGTCTTGATCGGAGGGAAATTATTCATCTCGTTAGCTCGGATATCTTAAGGACTTCGTAAGTTTAGCAAAGCTTAAACAGTGCTCCTTTACACTCGCCAGTGGGTCTTGCTACGCGTGCAATAGTAATTTGGAAAGCTCAATCCCGGCTCATACAACATGCAAGAGATTTCTGAGCCACACGTTCACAATGATTTCATTGTCGACAAACAAAGTGTAATCGTTCTAGTAATATAAAGATTGAGAGATATTCTGGATGTCTTGAATATCATTTCCAGTTATTTTCCTAAAAGTAGTTTTCTCCCAAACAAACATATCATTAATTATTTCAAGATTAATCGAGTAAGCAATTATGTGTACTTTCTCACATCACGCATGATTAAGCATCATGTAACATAAGTTCTTTTTTCTTTTCTTTAATTTCTCGAACGAACTTTCATTGGCTTCGATTGGTCATGGATGAATTGGGACGGGGCACTTGTATTTTCTAACAGTTCCTAATTCCAAGGACAGCAATTGCACTGAAAAAAGAAAAAAAAATTGTAGCTGCAAGACAGAGGATACTACCAGTCCAGTTCCAACATGATTCCTCCTCGTCTGTCCCAAAGGTTTCCAACACTCTCTTCAATAAAAACCACAAGAACGTTTAATTAGTTTCCATCGGTTTGGGTGTCTTGTTCAAGAATATTGTCCAGCAGCCATTAGGCTTGAGCATGATTTCAAGGTGAACCTAGAATTGAAAAACCAAACCGGTGAAAACTTGTCCAATTAAAAATTCCAAGATATGTAGGATGGATTTCAACTTCTAAAAATTGGAGAACCTATCTTAACGAGTAGGTTTCAGATTCTAAGTAGATGGAATTGGGAACTTGAAACTTAGAACTTGAATCTAGAACAAGTTTTTATATTTTTTCTTGGTCTATAACTTTACACAATCTATCGTATGGGTTCACTAGTCCGAGCTTCCATTGATGACTGAGAATTTATTCTTCACGTGTATAAATATAATTTATGGTCGGCGAATTAGTAATAAGTGATTGTCATTAAAGGTAATAATCCACTGCAATTATTCAATTAATAATACAGACAGAACTTGGGTAGACCCTAGAATAGACTTAGAATTTATGATAATGTAAGTTCTGAGTTTTAAGGCATGCATGGTAGACTTTAGATTCCCAAAAAATGAGGAACTTGTTCTAACGAATATGTGGAACCTATATGGAACCTAAAACTGCTCACTCTTAACAATTATTTTATAAATTAATTTCCAATTATTATCAAGTTTTATCACGGCCTCTAAACACGTGTCATACGCTTTTGCATCTATGGAACAGGTTACGTGTATCACTGATACGCAAGATAATTTCCCTAATTTTACACGAAAGATTCCCAACTTTAATTATTATATTTGCAAACTCTCCAACTTTTAATGCGGACCTAAAAGTGAGCTCTCTCCCCTTTTATTTTCCTTTTCCTTTTTCCCTGTTGAAGAAATGTCGGGTAAGGACTACAAAGAGAGGGGTTTTTTGTATGATCACTCTTTGATCTTTATCATAAAGGTTTATAAGCTATTTGAATTGTTGGGATTGAAGACCGTTCGCGGACAAGAAATGTCGATAAGGTATCAATACCACATAGTATCTCGTAATTTTACGGTTTTAGTTATTTAAGTTGGTTTCTTGATGCAATGGTCAATTTCAGCCATCGCATTCGGACTAACCTCCAACGTCATACTTTAATAATTCCGCATCCTTTTTATTGAGAAAAAAAAATTGCTCAATTTAGCGACATATCACTTTTAATCAAATATGATGTTTAGGTGATCGAACCTTATCGACAGATTGAGCCCAATTTGTGGACTGAAATGGGTCAAATCATGGATCTGTTAGCAAATTAATTAGGAAAAAATATGGTATTTATAATCAATTTGAGGTAGGTGGTGGAGAACGAGTTCTTAGACTAGCAAATCGCCGGTCCATCACATCAGTGTAGCTCGGTACCTCATGGTGCGTAATTTCTCCTTTCGACATGCAAAATTTTCTCGTAGCTACTATCAATAGGAAAGGAAAAAAAAAAAATTCATCGTTCGCAGAAGAGTTCCTGTTCCATATCCTAAGAATAGAGAAGGAAAAAAAAATTAATTATTAGTGAATTGATTTACATTTTATCTGAAGACGTCACTCCGATGAATGAATGATGGCGGGCGGACCAAAGGAAGCAATATTCCTGGGAAAAACTGTGATTACTTAGCAAAATTTGGCAAGCATTTGTGAATTATTTAATAGAGTAAGACCAAAAGGCATTTGATTTAATTGATAAATTGGTCAACGAGATCTTATATCATTTCTAGTTTCTGTGATGCCAATTCAACCGTTGCGTTGCAAACGGCTTTTGATCGGTCAATGGTTTCGGGAGCAAAAATCGGCTGCATATGACCCAATCCAAATTCATTGATTTGCTAATGTATTTCTCAAAAATGATGTCGACCAATTTGAATTATGCACCAAATCCAAATCATAAGAAAAATTCCCAATTAGTCCTGAAAGTGAGTCCGGCTTTGTAAAGTATAGGCATGCATGCAAGATGCGCGCATGACGGCCGGCCACTTCTGTCACCAGCATATGGAGAAACTTCATGATTGTTCCCATTCCCTAATGAGATAGGTGTACCGGTTATTTCGTGATCGCAAGTTCCGATCATTTTTTTTAATCAACAATAGGTAGGTGGAGATCTTGTTAGAAATCTTTTTTTCTTGTTCAAATTATAAGGAAATCATATTTTATCTTAAGATATCAATTTGTAACATTTTCTCACTAATCAAGCTAACCCTTTTCATATCAGACCCCAAAAGGAAGGCTAACCCTTTTGTAGTTATACAATCAAATTGCAAGTTGCGGAATCTCGTTTGCAAAAGTTGAAATTTGGCGATCTAAATTGACTATATAGCACGGGTAGCCACGAGGTGTGCCAGCCCCAGAAGAAGAAAAATTGCATTGATTCTAGCGTTTGAAATCTATTAATGCCACTCATTCAAAAATAGTGGCTAAATTGACCATAGCCTTCTCATTGGCACGAATGCATTCTACATAAGAAAAGCTGCTTCTGCGTTTGCCCGAAAAGATCAGAACGACCGAAATGGCACAGCCATCGACAACGAGTGATCAGCCGGAGAGAATCGAGCTCCCCGAGATGGAGCGAAGAGGAGCTGGAGCCGCTCTCAGTCGCTGCGCTGCCGTGCCTCGAGCAGCTTCAGAATCGTCACTGAGTCGGAGGACCGTATGCAAGATTGCTGGCGGGAGGACGATGACAACGAGCTAGAGCTGCAGTGGCCGGCAATCGAGAGGCTGCTGACGTCCCGGAGGCTGCGGGTGGCAGTGCTTGGCCAGGAAGTGGCGGATGTGCCGAAGCTGACGGGCTCAGAGAGGCGGGTGTTCGTGGAGGGCCTGCTGAAGACGGTCGAGGAGGACAATCTCCGGCTCCTCTAGAAGCTCCGTCGCCGAGTGCAAAGGTAAGCCACGTTTTCGTGATTTACAGAAGAAGATGCGCGTGCGTTGATAGTGACACTTTCCGAGACGACTTCCGTTGCTTTCGGAATATAAAATTCACTTCTGTTCAGAACCGAGTCTGTTAAGGATCAGAAGTAAGAAAACAGAGTTTATGAAAGTAAAGAAGGATGAAGAATATGCTGCTGCAAGTGTGTCAACAGCTACAGCTACACGTGCATATGAAGTCATCAAGAAGAATAGAGAAAATAAGATCGGAAGCTCGACTCTGACTTTCATCAGTAGCACAACTAAGAACTCCACGCGTCCATGTGCTTTAGTACTGAAGAATAGTTATTCAGTTTTGCAAGATTAACAGATTCTGTTAAGTCTGTTTTTCATCTTCTTCTTCTCTCAGTTTTTTGATCATGATGTATATATACTGAAAGTGAGAGAAACTGAGAGGTTGAGATCTCAGATGAATGTATTACTCTACTATTCATAAATACATAATACAATTACAAACACTCTTCCTTCATCAATGTTCTTCTTCTTTTCATCTTCGTCTTCTGTTCAATCCATTTTTCTTCACATGGTATCAGAGCAATCTTGAGAGCTCAAGTCATCTTTGCTATACTACTCAAAGCGATACAGAGCTCGTGAAATCCAGATGATGTCAAGGAGTTCAAAGCAACTTCTGAGTTCTCTCTGATTGAATCGGTTTTTTCTTCTGGTCTTGAATCGTGCAAGATCAATAGGTGATCGTGTTTGTGAAAGCACATCTTCAAAGTTTCTGAAAATACAAAATGAC
The DNA here is from genome assembly GCF_016545825.1 of Eucalyptus grandis. Taxonomy (NCBI): domain Eukaryota; kingdom Viridiplantae; phylum Streptophyta; class Magnoliopsida; order Myrtales; family Myrtaceae; genus Eucalyptus; species Eucalyptus grandis. The sequence goes on along the minus strand of NC_052622.1, from coordinate 6,403,888 downwards.
AGCAAGAACACCAAAATATCCTTTTTCGATTCATGTCAATATATCTAACTTTGTTACAATAAAGTTAGCTAAAGATAACTTCATGCTCTGGCAAGCACAGTTTCACAGATTCTTGTGAAGTCAGGATCTCTTTGGATTCATCAATGGAGAATCACCACCACCAGCTCAAATGTTGCAAGTTGAGGTTGAAGGTAATAAAACTGAAATAGTGAATCATGATCATATAGATTGGGTAAAAACTGATCAACTAGCATCATCTTGGATTAGTGGAGCAGTATCTGAGAATATTTTGAGTTTGATCATCGAGCTGGAAACTTCTTATGAGATATGGCAAACACTTCTTAATCACTTTACACAATGTCGCGACCTAATTTTTCGGGTGCATAACCTAAAACTAGGTTAATGGACTACTAAGTTTTTAAACTTAGCTCGGGCTCTCCCAAGCCCTTTCCAATTCGCGACTTAAGGTTCAAATATTTAACATACAAAATATTATTAACTAGGAGTCGCCACTAATCGGTTTAGGGTAGGTCGATTAGACACCTAAGTAAAATAAAGGAAGATTTATTTTACTCCTATGAACCATAGACTAAGGGTACGGGGACTTGGTTATACTAGATTTCTCTATTGCCCTTTCGGTACCATTTTGTTTTTTAACTTCAAAAATATTTTTTCAGGCAGTTTTGATTTATTTTAAGCTAAATCACTATTATGCAAAAATGTGATCACACATATGCTCAAGCATTTAATAAATAAATTGCATCACACAAAGCAAACAATTTTTTTTTGGGATTTTCATTGAAATTAGAATTCTTTTTAAAATGCATTTTTTTAACTAAATGACTTAATCTTATTAATGAGCAAATTCTAATTAAATGATCCTATTATGCAAACTCGTTAATATGCACCTAGTATTTTTATTTTTTTATTTTAAAAAGAGGATGAGAATATGAAAATGTGAATTATATCTAAGACTCTAAAAAGGCTATTTAAGTCTAATCCTAACTTATTTTTTTTTAAATATCTAAAAATGCAGTCCTAAAAATATAATCCTAAAAATTTGATTAATTAAACCTACGTGTCTATTATATTAAACCCTAATGTCCTATATGCTCATGCAATTTTTTGAATTTTTTGATTTTTGATTTTTCAGTTTCTTTTTAGTTTTTTTTTTTAAGTTGAATAATTGTTAAATAAGGGTTAAATCTAAACAATTAATATAATCACTAAATAAAGGATCAAAATAATTGAAAAAATAACATGTTGTCTCACAGATTAAATTAACAATTATTATAACCCTAATCATCACAAAACTTAGAATAATTAAAAAATCCGGTCCGAAGTCTTACGAACCAAATTAAATAATTATTATGATTTAACAATTGAGATTATACCAAAAAGCCCAAAAATTAAAAATAATTAGAAAATTGATCCGATGTCTCTCGGATCAAATTAATAATTATATTAATTTCGGACAAAATCCCTACAGATAATGCATACTAAATTCACAAATATTAACAAATGAACAGAATGAAATAAACTAACTTATAAAAAAAAAGGGTAAAAGTAAAAGGTAAAAAGTAAAAATAATAATAATAATAATGACAAGCTACCTAAGGTGAGTAACAGAGACAGGGGGGTTGACGCCGGGGGAGGAAGGTGGTCGGCCGGCGTGAGTTCGGACTCCGGCGAGGGCTGAACAGCGCCCGGACTGCTGGTCGTCGGCGGCGAGGCAGCGCTCGGGCTCCGGTGGTATTGGAGTCGCGATCTACAGTGGCGGGCAAGGGTGATCGCGGTCCGGTGCGGGCGGGATGCTGAGGCGGTGGTGAGCGGAGACACGGCAGGGGCTCGGTGCGGGGGCTTCGCGGCGGCACGGGACCGGTGCAAGCGCAGGTGAGGAGCGAACGCACGGTGATGAGCGGCGCGGAGGTGTAGCGACGGAGTCGAGCTCTGGCACAGGGACAGCGGTACGGCGTCGTAAAGAGACTTTGCAGGGACGTCGGGTTGCTGGTGTCGGATGAACGGAGGCGCGCAGTGATGGGCGCTGCAGATTGCGGGTGAAGCGCGGCGACGCGGGGCCTGGTGAAGCGGCGGCGATGCTCGTGGAGTCGCGGACAGGTGTGCGGAGCACTGCAGGGGCGTCGATTGAAGGACTGCTGAAGAAGAAGACCCTCTTTTTTTTACTTTCTCTCTCTCACGTCTCTCTGTACCCTCTCTGTCTCGCCTTTCTGCTGACTTGACTCTTCCTTTTTCCAAAAGAATTTTTTATTTCATTTGGGCTCAAAGAAACCGAAGGAAGAAACCCTCTCTCACGTTTCGCTCAATTTTTTCGATTCTTTTTCCTTTTCTTTGCACTTCTGCAGGTTGTCAGAAGAGAAGAAAAATGACTTTTCTTGGACGACGAAGGAGGTTTCCTCTTCTTTTTTTCTCACTTTCACGAATTCTCTCGTGTTTGCTCTTCTCACGAATTTTTTCACCAATCCTCTCCTCCCAAACCTTGTGCAGGTCAACTCCTTTTTATAATGGTTTCGCACGGCCACTTTCTATGGTAAATTTCAAACTTCCATCTTCTGTTGCATTAAATCAAGGACGCAAATCGGAGCATGATTTCGCAATTAGCTCGATTTTACACCGATTCCTTCCATTTTATCAAAATCATTGCCCTTTGTTCACCTGATTTTAAAATTGTTGCTGCATTTAACAAAATCCGGACATCCATTAGAATTCCATATTGCTTTGCATACTTCAATCAAATCAATTTCCCCCATTTTCATTTTTTTTCTTTTTATTTGTTCAAAATGCAATTTTATTTTTCCAAAATTATGTGTCAACACACAAAAATTAGTAACCAAGGAGTTTGAGCTAAGGGGAAAGTTACAAGCTTGTCAGAAAAGAGATAGAACATTGCCTATTTACCTTAGGGAGTTTAAATCCATTTGTGATCAGCTTAATGCAATAGGGAAACTAGTTGATGAGATAACCAAGATGTTTGGTGTTCTCGAAGGTTTAGGATCAAAATGTGAAAGCTTCAGAACTACTATGTACTGTCTAAAACCTCAACCAAACTATGATGAGGTTATTTCTCAGCTTGAGAGATTCGAAACTAGGTTACAGACCTATTCCTCAATTCAATATAATCCTAATCTAGCTTACTAAGAACTTTAGAAAGTTCTGCAAAATTCTAGTTTCAGAAATCAAAGAGATAATAATCAAGGAGGACATAATTATGGCAGAGGACATGCAATGAATAATAGGAATCGTGGGTATGGCTATGCTGGAACAGGAAGAAATCAAAATAATAGAATGAGTAATCAGAATCAGAATCAAGAGGATCATTATAACAAGTTGTCAAACAATTGGTCTAACCATGGACAGGGTTTTCGACCATATGCAAATCCTCCTCAAAGGTACCAAGGTCATATCCACCATAGAGTTCAGTTTCTAACAAGTGTATGCAAGATGAGAAAATAACAAATAACATTCCTTTGGAATGTCAAATCTATAAAAGACCAGGACATACAACTCTTCAATGTTGGTATCGTTTTGATAATTCATATCAATCTGAAGAAATTCCAACTGCCTTAGTAGCAATGCACATTGAAGATTCTCATGGCACTGAATGGTATCCAGATACTAGTGTCACAGCTCATATTACTGTTGATCCTATTATCCTTCATCACTGCTCCTCATATAATGGGACTGATACTGTTATGATAGGAAATGGTTCATGTCTGTCAATTTCGTGTGTTGGTGATGCCTTATTACATAGAAGAACCCGTTCTTTACCTCTAAATGATGTGTTGATAATCCCTGAAATCAAGAAAAATCTACTCTTTGTTTCAAAATTAACAGATGATTATCCATGTTCATTTGTTTTTGACAAATATGGGGTGTATATGAAGGACAACTGTGATATTGCTAGTATGAGTACCTAGAGGGGGGTGAATAGGTATATAAAAGATTTTTCTTCAACAATTGCACAATACTAGACAGTTGAAGGAAACGATAATCAAAGTAAGACTGAGAGAAGAGAAAATTGAACACGCAGTTTATAGTGGTTCGGCTTATATCAAGCCTACGTCCACTCTTCTTCACTAACAGCCTATTGGCTGGATTCCACTATGAACAAAAGAGAAGTTACAGCACAGCTTTGCCTTGATTCCACAGTGTAGATGTTCTACCACACCTCCTCAAGATTTCTCACAAATATAGACTCTCTTTTGTATACAAGTATTCGCTCAAATGAATTGTCTAAACAAAAAAGAGCTTCAGACTTTGGAATTCTTCTATCGCGCATACCTTGAACAACTAAGACCGTCTTCCTTATATACTCCTTTATGCCATCATACCCGTTGGCACTTACCAAAGGAATTCCTCCAATCTACCCGTTGGACGGAATCAATTAGGAAGATTGTTCAAGCTATTAAAGGAACGTGTTGATAGCCCATCAATCTGTTCGCCCATACAATCGGGATCTCGGTTTCCATAAGCGAGAACCTTCCAATAATATTTAGACAATCACCGGATCTTCAATTATCGAGTCAATCTTCGATCAATCAAAGGACTCCGTTATGTCTTCTCCAGCCACGAGATCTTCTCCAGTTGATAAGGTTAAATCCTTAACGAAACATCCATTCTGGATAACCTTTCTTCAACGGATTAGAGACTGTCAATGAGGATAGACTTTGAGTCTTGAGTCTCGGGCTGTCCGGGAGGTCTTCGAGACTTTAAATAGCGAGTGCAAGCCTTCGAGACTAGACTGATAGAAACGTTTTGTCAACTTCAAAACACTTCAAGAAGATTTCTCCAACAATCTCCCCTTTTTGATGGTGACAAAACTTTCCTGCAGATTTGGATATCTTTGACCTGCAAAACATTTCTCAAACACATATGCATATCTTATAGAGATAAATGGCTAAGAATAACACTAGAATCTCGCAACCACGTAAAATAAGTTAGTCCAAAGATATGATGAAGCCATTCATAAGATATCAATATTAGTTAATAGAAGCAGTCAAGTCCAAGTCTAGTTCAGTTCTCATCCAGACACAAAACAAAGTCAAACAGAGTTCAAACCACAAAACAATCCAACAAACAATTAAAAGTTTAATGAATGAAAAGTTTTTGTTCAAATCTTGCATCTCTCCCCCTTTTTGTCATCATTAAAAAGGATGAGATGAAGTCAATATTGCTTGGGAACGCGGACAAGCTGGAAATCTTCCATAGACTGAACGATGCCTTTCAGCCTTTTAAAGTCTTCCTTTAGTTGTGCAATCTCCTCACTCTTGGCATTGGCCTGATTCGAGCGAGAGAGGGCTTGCATTTTATCATTCAATGAACAGGAAGAAGCTTGACCTTCATTCTTCAAGCTTTGAACTTCGCATCCTAAGGCATAAATTTGACCTCACATCTCCAAGAGAATATCCATGATTCTGCGAAAATCTGCTCCATTATCAGCCTCCGAGTACTTGCTTCGGCTCGATCGATGGAGTAAATGACGATGGTAGATCAGCATAATCTCGCAGATTTGGCGATGAAACTTCATGACCTTCCTCTGGAAACTGAGATGCATAAACATCCTCTGGGTCTGCTGGTGAGCGACTGACTCCTTCACTTGCATCAGGATATGAAGACTTCACTCCTTTCTCCTGATCTCCCCTTGTTTCCATGCCTACAGGTGGAGAAGAGTGTTCCTCAGGTTCTCCTTCTTCTCTTCTTCTCTTCTTCAGGGCTTTCCTCCTCTGTTTCTTTTTCAGCTTCTATTTCTTCTTCTTCCTTCTCCTCTGCTTCTTTCGTCATTTGTTCCGATTCTTTCGTGGAACAGACGACTTAAATTCTTCAAAGCCAATGCAGAGATGGTGATGTCTTCCTCATCATCTTCATCCTCAACGAAGAGAGCTCTTCTTCTCTTGGATGGAGCAACCATGGGCTCCTTCCCTTTTCTTTTAGCTGAAGAGAAGAGATTTGATGAGATTTTGCGGAGTCTTCTCCTTGAATTTCTCCAACTCCTTGCTCGGTTCCTTCGGACGCATTTTGGTCACCATTTTCAGTCCTACCACCATATGATCGCATGGTCGAACACAAAAGATTTGTGGAGGTTGAATATTCAGATGTCTGAATAACTTCGTAACAAGGCTTGGGTAAGGGAGTTGACCTCTGTCCTTCATCATTGCTCTATACATGTGAAACATCACGGTGTGAGGGAGAGAAAACATTTTTCCAAAGAGAATGGCATACATCGGCTTGGCCTCGAACTTGAAACATCGAGTCTTGGAAGTTGATTTCGGTCGGAGGCAATTAATCACAACCTTGTGAAGCAAGATGTTGAATGCACCCATCCTTAAGTAGGTGATCTTTTCATCTGTTCTCCTATTCTTCACAAGTTCAAGTGTGGCCCGAGCAATGGAAACTTTGATTGGTTGATATCTTCCTCTTTCGACTTCTAACACATCTGCCAGCATATTCATATCCACAACATAGTCTTGGTCTTTAACGCTGAAAGAGAATCTATTCGCATCCAAAAGCTTAGATTTGAATAGAAATATGCGGTTAATTCAAGCATAGGCCTCTCGTAGAGTCGAGCGAGAACTTTTCAAGTTGAAGATAACTGAACTTTTCCCTCAAGTTCACATTCACAAAGCATCCAGAAAATCAAAATCTACACTCCTAGGGTTTATTACCCCACGCTTCAGCAATTTCGAGTACTGAATCCTTTTGCTCATTCGATCCGAACAAATCTCCCATTTTTCCTTGATTTTCAACCGCAACACCCATTTTTGGTTGAAATTGATTGTACAATTTGTCATCATCATTCCCATCTCAGGATTCGGCCCCGATCATGAGGATCACTTGGGATATTTGCAAGGGTTTCCTCACCACCCCTTTTCAAGCAATTCCCAAACTTTCCATTTTTTGCGAAAAGATATATTCGTTCCCATGTCCTTTGTCTTTAAGAAACTCATCAATGTAGTTCAAAGGAGTACGAATTCCTTTTAAGGCACGATATAACTGGTAAATATAAGCGGGCTTTTGAACTCTTACAGGTCTCGCATCCTCGATGATTTCTTCCGTTGTTGTTGATCAACGCCTTTAAGACTAGATGGAGGAGAATGACGCCGCCGAGAATGTTGTGGGCTCACTTGCTGTTCTCGGGAGTCACTTCTTCTTCGCAAGATCGAAGTGCGTAGGCCCCTCACTCATTCGCCGTGGTCCCCTGCTTGCGATTCTCGAAGACTTTCTTGAAGATGACATCTTTCTCAGTTTTTGGAAGATTCCTTGCTTGACTTTCCCAGGAAAGATGACAACTTTTTGAGGATTAAATGAAGAAGACAAACGGGAATGGAGGATCGATGCTTTCTAGGGTTTTTGAGAGAAAAGTGAAGAGGAATCGACAGTGCACGATCGGTTAAAAAGAGGGATAAATGAACCGTCACAAAGGAAATAAAAAAATGCATTTTCAAAATAACTGTCTTTTTCCGCAAAAATAGCCATTTCAAAATAACTTCCTTTTTGAAAATGAAACGATGCAATATTTACGTCAATTAAATATAGCAACAATTTAAACACAGTCTGACGATCGTACCTTTTTAAGATGAGATTCAAGAGAGAAAGACTTACAGTCTGACGGACGTACCAAGACTGTCTTTCAGATAAAGTCTTGTAAGTCTGAGTCTGAAAGTCTTTAGACTTTGATATCCTCATACCTCAAAATGTTGAGTCTGGAACGTATAGACTCAAATTGATTTTCTCCAAAGGCTTTGTGAATATATCCGCCGTTGATTCTTTGAGTCAACAAATTGAATTGAAACATCTCCATTTTGAACATGGTCTCTAATAAAGTGATGTCGAATCTCTATATGCTTTGCTCTTGAGTGGAGAATTGGATTTTTGGTGAGGTTGATAGCGTTGGTGTTGTCGCAATTAATCTCCGTGCATGAGTCTTCAATTTCAAAGTCTCTTAGTTGCTGTTTTATCCATAGAATTTGCGAACAGCAGCTTCCAAGGGCTACATACTCACGCTTCGTTGTTGAAAGGGACACGGTGCTTTGTTTCCTTGAAAACCAAGACACTGCGTCTTGCTTCCAAGCAACCGGCGGAGTTCTGAAGTGCTTTTTCTATCAACTCGCAACCGGCCAGATTCTGCGTCCGAATATCCCGGAAGATTAAAGTCTCCCTTCTTAGGATACCAAAGACCGATGCTTGATGATGAAGCAACGTATTTAATGATGCGTTTCGCAGCACCGAGATGGGATTCTCTAGGATCCGATTGAAACCTAGCACTGAGATGCAAACACTCAACAAAATGTCATGTCTAGAAGCGGTAAGATAAAGAAGTGAACCAATGATGCTTCGTACAGCTTTTGATCAACTTTCTTCCCTTCTTCATCTTTGTCTATCTTCAAAGAACTTGACATTGGTATGTCGGTCTTTTTGCACCTTTCAGTCCAAACCTTTTGACAAGATCATTAACATATTTTTCTTGATAAATAAAAGTTCATTCCCTTGATTGTTTTACTTAAAGACCAAGAAAGAATGTTAACTCTCCCATCATACTCATTTCAAACTCATCCGCATAGACTTAGAAAATTTCTTGCACTGATTTTCATTAGAGGATCCGAAGATAATGTCATCCACATATATTTGAACAAGTAAGAAACTTTTGTTTTCCTTTTTGATAAATAAAGTCGTATCTACTTTACCTTTGACAAAACCATTTTGTATTAAAAACTTACTTAATCTGTCGTACCAAGCTCGAGGTGCTTGCTTTAAACCATACAAAGCCTTTTCGGTCCAAGACCGAGTCCGGCTTCTTTGGGTCTTCAAACCACGGTGGTTGTTCCACATAAACTTCCTCATGGATAAATCCATTTAGGAAGGCGCTTTTGACGTCCATTTGGAATAACCTGAAATTCTTATAACAAGCAAACACAAGTAATAGTCGAATAGCTTCTAACCTTGCTATTGGAGCGTAAGTCTCATCATAGTCTATTCCTTCTTCTTGCGTATATCCCTTGGCCACGAGTCTTGCTTTGTTTCGTACGACTTTTCCTTTCTCATTCATCTTGTTTCGAACACCCATTTAGCTCCAATAATGTTTTACCTTTTGGTTTGGATGTCAATTCCCGGACATCATTAATGTTGAATTGTCTCGAGCTCTTCTTGCATAACTTCAATCCAGCTTTCATCGATAAAGCTTCTTCTATGCTTTTTGGTTCAACTTCAGAAACAAGAGCCACAAACACTAGACTCTTCTCGCCTTTTGGATGCGGTGCGAATTCCTTCATTAATTTCGCCGATTATAAGATCTTTGGGATGACTGGACTTATGCTTCCAGTTACTTGTTGATTTGTCTGGTTGATGATCTCTCTCTTTGATTGGATCTTCACGAACATCATGATGCTGGTTTTCCAGTCTGAGATGCTTCTTGAGTTGTAAGCTTTGGAAGGTTCGGAATGAGTTCGACTCTTCTTGATGAGTCGACTTGATTCATCTTGCGTTGAGTCTTGAAATTTGACATTCATTGACTCCTCCACGACTAGCTCTTCTTGTTATAGACTCGAAGGCTTTGCTTGATGTAGAATATCCAAGGAAGATACCTTCATCCGATCTTTCTTCAAACTTACCAACTCGATCTTTTGCATTTTTCAATATAAAACATTTGCAACCGAATACATGAAAGTATGAAACAATAGGCGTCTTATCTTTGAACAACTCATAAGGGGTTTTCTCTAGAATAGGTCTTAAGAAGACTCTATTGATGATATAGCATGCTGTTGAAACAGACTTCAGCCCAAAATCGTGAAGAAATCTTGCTTTCAATTAAAAGAGTTCTAGCCATTTCTTGAAGAGATCTGTTCTTTCTTTCCACAACTCCATTTTGCTTTGAGGAGTATATGGAGAGGAGAACACATGATTAAAGCCGATTCATCACAAAATTTTGTAAAATCTTGATTTTCAAATTCACCTCCATGATCTGTTCTTATACTTGAGATAACACATCCTTTTTCATTTTGAACCTTTTTAGCAAACTTTTCAAAATACGAGAAGGTTTCGGACTTACTTGCAAGGAAATATACCCAAGTAAAACGGGAGTAATCGTCCACAATTACTAGGCAATATTTCTTACCTCCAATACTCTGTGTTCTGGTTGGTCCGAAGAGATCCATATGCAGCAACTGCTTTCCCAGAATACATGGAGTGCATGGATCAGTCTATTGATAAGGTAATTTGGGTAGTCCTCGAACAAGCTGCTTTGATGAGATTTTGGCTAATTGCTTCATGTTGACATGACCAAGCTTTCGTGCCATAAGCTTGCTTCGTCTTGAATTGAGATAAAACATTGCGATTCATTTGGTTTCACATCCGGAAGATAGATGTTTCCATGTCTACGACCCATGAAAGAGGCGAGTAGAGTCTTTACCGATTCAGAACATATTCCTTCTTGAAAGAAGATCTTGAATCCAAGTATCACACAATTGACTAATGCTTGAGAAGATTGTAATTGAGTCCTTCCACTAAGGAAACATTACTTATTGTGAGATTTCCAATTTTCACAGTTCCAAATCCCACAATACTTCCTTTGCCGTTTCCTCCAAATGAAACTTTTCCACCATTTAATTGAGCAAGCTTTATAAAACAATTTGAGTCTCCTGTCATGTGTCTCGAGCATCCACTTTGTCAAGATACCACTTTACCTTTTTCTTGACAAAGTGACTGCATTTAAAAAGAGTCTCAAGCTTTCTTTGGTACCCAAACTTTCTTGGGTCCTTTGGTGTTAGTAACATAAGCAGTATTAGCCCATATTTTCTTAATAGGTTTCCAAACCATAGGACACTCTTTTTCAAAGTGATCCGGACTGTTGCATTTTGAACATCTGAGAGCATTTCTACCTACAGATTTTACAAAAACTTTCTTGAAGTGATTTTTGTAAACCTCTCTCGAGAGTCTTTTCTTAATTCTTTCTTTTACTTTAGGAAAATCAATCAAGGGAATTGTTTCGCGACATACCAAGACCGGACTTATTGAAGTAAGGTCTTTGAGCTGAAAGAATTTTCTCAAGTTTTTCAGACCCTATTGAAAATTTCTTTGAAATATTTGATAAGTTTGTTTTAAAAGAGCATTTTCTTTTAAAAGATTATCTTCATTTTCTTTAAGAGTGGAAACTTGTCAAGTCTAGACTTTAACTCTTTCTACTAAAACATTTTCCTTTTGTTTTAGAGCTGAGTTTTCCTTTTCAGTTCGGAAATTCTTTTGAGAGAAGTCTTAAGACTAAAACATAGTTCATCAATGTATTTAGAAACTTTGACAGGAATTTTAAAATTACTTGCCTCAAATTCACTGTCGAGTTCGATCCAGTCGAGTACGATTGTGCCATCGACATAGATTGGCATATTCATTATCACTTTCTTCACACTCGTATCACCTGTGTTTGGCTTTGAGAGCTTTTCGAAATTTTTCAGCTTTTCCTCTCTTCTTCTTGAAGAGGACAGTTGGGTACGATGTGTCCCTTTTCTTACATTCAAAGCAGACTACGTCTTTGTTTGGTTCCTCATCATCAATAGACTTGGTCTGCTGTCTTTGAAAGCTTTGTCTCTTTGAGTTGAACCTTCTTCCTTTTCTATTCAGTTTTTCGAATCTTCTTATCATGAGAGCAAGCTCCTCATCGTCCATATCATCTTCGAATCTGTATCGCGGAATCATCATTTGATTTTAATGCAATGGATTTCTTACCTTTTGGATCTTCATCTTCATTGATCCGTTCCACTTCATAAGACGAAGAGTTCCAATTAGCTCGTCGACAGATAGTGGCATAATTCTTTGCGTCTCTCTTATCGAAGTCTTTATGTGATTCCAATCCTGGAGAGTCCACGCAAGAGCTTGTTTACCTTCATGGGATCGAAGTTGGTTGACCTTGATTTTCAAGACCATTCACAATATCGTAAAAACGACTAAACATGTTAGATATAGACTCTCCGGGTTTCATTCTGAAGGCTTCGTATTGACCGAGAAGAATGTTGATTCTTGTTTCCTTCACTCGATTTGTTCCTTCATAGGTGATATGCAATCTGTCCCAAACTTCTTTTGCTGTAACACAAGAAGATATTCTATTATATTCAGTTGGTGATAAAGCACAATATAAGGAGTAAATTGCTTTTGCATCGAGTGCTTGTCTCTTGATTATTTCTTCCGAGACATTCCGCTGGTCTCATCGTTTCTTTTCCTCTTTCGTAGACCGATGCAAAGTGGTAGGAGTAATTCCTTTTCTACAACGTCCCATTCCGGAGGATCCTTTGATCGTAGGAAAGCTTTCATCTTGTTCTTCCGGATGTTGTAATCCTTTCCATCAAAGTAGGGTGGTCTGGTATTGCTTTGTCCTTCCATCAGCCCTGGTGCTAGCATACTAACCATGGATCTTTTACTACGAAGTAAAACACTTCAAATAAAGTAAGTACACAAGCTCTGATACCAATTGATATTGCTAGTATGAGTACCTAGAGGGGGTGAATAGGTATATAAAAGATTTTTCTTCAACAATTGCACAATACTAGACAGGTTGAAGGAAACGATAATCAAAGTAAGGCGAGAGAAGAGAAAATTGAACACGCAGTTTATAGTGGTTCGGCTTATATCAAGCCTACGTCCACTCTTCTTCACTAACAGCCTATTGGCTGGATTCCACTATGAACAAAAGAGAAGTTACAGCACAGCTTTGCCTTAATTCCACAGTGTAGATGTTCTACCACACCTCCTCAAGATTTCTCACAAATATAGACTCTCTTTTGTATACAAGTTTTCGCTCAAAGGAATTGTCTAAACAAAAAGGAGCTTCAGACTTTGGAATTCTTCTATCGCGCACACCTTGAACAACTAAGATCGTCTTCCTTATATACTCATTTATGCCATCATACCCGTTGGCACTTACCAAAGGAATTCCTCCAATCTACCCGTTGGACGGAATCAATTAGGAAGATTGTTCAAGCTATTAAAGGAACGTGTTGATAGCCCATCAATCCTATTCGCCCATACAATCAGGATCTCGGTTTCCATAAGCAGAACCTTCAAATAATATTTAGGCAATCACCGGATCTTCAATTATCGAGTCAATCTTCGATCAATCAAAGGACTCCGTTATGTCTTCTCCAGCCACGAGATCTTCTCCAGTTGATAAGGTTAAATCCTTAACGAAACATCCAGTTCTGGATAACCTTTCTTCAACGGATTAGAGACTGTCAATGAGGATAGACTTTGAGTCTTGAGTCTGGCTGTCCGGAGGTCTTCAGACTAGACTGATAGAAACGTTTTGTCAACTTCAAAACACTTCAAGAAGATTTCTCCAACAAACTGCACCAATACAACAATGAGGCTAGGAAGGAAAGTCAAGGGACTCTATCAAGTTGATCTAAAAGTCACAGAAGCCTTTTTCACTCAAACGCAGAAAGTCAGAGGAGAAGATAGATATGTGGCATCGGTTAGCACATACCAATTTCAAAACATTGAAGTATTTGCAAAATCAACATCTAATTCAATGTGATACAAGAACTCAAAACATATGTGGAAGCTGTCAGATTGCTAAGAGTTTTGCCTTACCTTTCCCTTCGTCAGACTTTGCAGCTACTGTTCCTCTGGAAAAGATACATTGTGATGTTTGGAGACCTTCACCAGTTGATTCGTTCCAGAAATTTAGATACTATGTCATCTTTGTGTACAACTTTTCTCAATATAGTTGGATGTATCCAATGAAACTGAAATCAGAATTTCATGACATTTTTGTCATGTTTCAAAAACAAGTGGAGAATTAGTTTGATCGTAGAATCAAAGTCTTTCAGTGTGATGGAGGAGGTGAATTTACTAGCAACAAGTTTTAGAATTATCTACAACAGTTTGGCATTAAACAAAATATCTCATGTCCCTATACACCAAAGCAGAATGGGATCTCTGAAAGAAAACATCGACATGTGGTTGAGTTAGGAATATCAATGCTTTATCATGCTAAAGTTCCATTAAAGTACTAGGTCAATGCTTTCATGATAGCCAATTACATTATCAATCTACTTCCCACACCAAAGTTACATATGGCCTCACCCTATAGTAAACTCTACCAACAGAAGCCCAGCTAAGCACATTTAAGAGTCTTTGGATGTGCCTATTATCCTTACCTCAGACCATACACACAACATAAACTTGATCCACGATCTCTCACATGTATATTTTTGAGATATAGTGAAGACACAAAGGATATTGTTGCCTTTTGCCTACTAATGGGCATATCTATATCAGTTGTTATGTGGTGTTTGATGAAACAGTCTTTCCTTTCACCAATCAACTAACGACTCAGTATAATCAAGGTACTGACTTGTACAAACAGTGGATCAATGGAGTTACTTTTCTAGATTCCACCAATACATAACAAGTCAACCATAACTCAAATGAACATATAGGGCATTTGCAAGATAATGGTATATTGCAGAGTACCCACATTGATACATCAGATTGTACTACAATATCACAAAATTTATCTTTCTTACAGCCACAATTGCATATAGTCTCTGAAGAACAGGAATATCCTACTCAAGCACCTAACCCACCAACAAAGACCACTATAGATCAAGTACAGATCAATCATCCATCCAATACACAAGGTACATTATCTGTTCATCCTATGCAAACAAGACTAAAGTCTGGAATTGTCAAACCAAATCCTAAGTATGCATGTTTGGGTGAATATACAATTCCTATTGAACCAAAGTCAGTTAAGTCAGCATTAGCAGATAAAGGTTGGTATTAAGCAATGCGGGATGAAATGGATGTTTTATATAAGAACCAGACTTGGGAATTAGTACCTCGAACTGATCAAATGCATGTCATAGGGTGTAAATGGGTGTTTAAAACTAAACTTGCAGCAGATGGGAGTCTTGACAGACTCAAAGCTCGGTTAGTGGCTAAAGGGTTTCATCAAGAAGAATTAGTTGACTTAACATAAACATTTAGCCCTGTCAATAAACATGCTACTATTCGCATTGTTCTCGTGGCAATGATAAAGCATTGGCCAATTCATCACTTGATGTTAAAAATGCCTTCCTATATGGAACATTGAATGAGACAAAGTGTATATGGAGCAGCCACCAGGTTTCACAAATCTGCAAAAATCTTAACATGTGTCTTCTCAAGAAATCCTTATATGGCTTTCGCCAAGCACCATGAACTTGGTTTGATAAATTTAGTAATTTTCTGCTTGAAAATGGGTTCTCTCGCAACACCACGATCACTCATTATTTGTGTTTCATCATGGCTCGAAACAATACTCTTCTGCTCTATGTAGATGATATTGTGCTCACTAGTGGCTCAACATAGTTGCTTTCCAATATGATCCAGCCTCTGAGTCTTCAATTTCATATGAAAGATCTTGGCTATCTTCATTACTTTCTAGGAATTGAGGCCAAATAGACTTCACAAGATCTGTTTCTTTCTCAAACAAAGTATGCTCTTGATCTACTAACTCGAGCTAATATGAGAGATTGCAAACCTATTTCCACTCCCCTGTTGTTGAGAGCAGCCATCATGGAAACTGACAACATTCTCTTGACCAATCCACTTGAGTATCGGAGTCTAGTTGGTGGACTTCAATATCTCACTATGACTCGTCCATATATTGCTTATGCAACAAATCTCCTATGTTAGAAAATGCAGCAGCCAACACTAGGAGATTTTCACAAGCTAAAAAGGGTCCTTCGATATGTGAAGGGCACTGTTAATCTTGGTATCTTCATACACTCCAACAGCTTCATGAACCTATATGGTTTTTCTGATGCTAATTAGGCTGGATGTATTACCACCAGGCGATTAACCATTGGATTTTGTACATATCTTGGTTCCAATCTTATTTCCTAGTTAGCAAAACGACAATCTACAGTATCTCGTTCATCAACAAAAGCTGAATATCGAGCTCTGGCTTCAGCTACTGCTAATCTTACATGGGTTAGTTTTGTTCTTCGTGACATTGGCATTTGCTTGTCTGCACCAACAACTCTATTTTGTGAGAACAAGTCCGCTATTTCTCTTACTCTTAATCCTATTCTACATGCTCGCACCAAGCATATTGAAGTGGACTTTCATTTTGTTCAAGAAAAGATTTCCTCAGGATCTTTAGCTGTTTGTTATGTTCCAAGTGCTCATCAGCTTGCTGATATCTTTACAAAATCTTTAACTCGTTTAACACATTTTACTCTTCACACCAAATTGGGCTTGGGACATCTACCCCTTCCCAATTTGCGAGGGGATGTTAAGGATCAGAAGTATAAGAAAATAGAGTTGGTGAAAGTAAAGAAGGATGAAGAATATGTTGCCGCAAGTGTGTAAACAGCTACAGCTACACGTGCATATGAAGTCATCAAGAAGAATAGAGAAAATAAGATCAAAGCTCGACCCCTGGCCTTCATCGCAGCACAACTAAGAACTCCATGCGTCCACGTGCTTTATTACTGAAGAATAGTTATTTAGTTTTGCAAGATTAACAGATTATGTTGAGTCTGTTTTTCATCTTCTTATTCTTTCAGTTTTTCAATCATGGTGTATATATACCGAAAGTGAGAGAAACTGAGAGGTTGAGCTCTCAGATAAATGTATTACTCTACTATTCATAAATACATAATACAATTACAAACACTCTTCATTCATCAATGTTCTTCTTCTTCTTCGTCTTCGTCTTCTGTTCAATCCATTTTTCTTCACAAAGTCGACATCTATGCGAGGTCAATTCAATAACGTAATAGAATCTTGCAAGGGAGACGACGGAACCATTTGAAGAATTCCACGCAAAATACAGTTCGTCATTGTGACAGCCTGAATTTTCAGATTTCATTTTCGATTAAATAAATCGGGCCTTTCATCGATGCACCTATAGTGTTATTCTCTGAACTGATCACTCACGAGATAACTAGACTATCTGGGGAAGCCATTAAGGGATTTTGATGCAATAAACTTGAGAATTCGACTAGGAATCGACTACTCGACCGTGTCGATCTGCAATGGTCATTACGGCACCGTAAAAAAATGATCAGAGACGAGAGATAGATCGATTCGATGGAGATATGTGATTAGTGTGTAGGTGATTCCACCAAATTGCAAAATTCTCGTCGATCGACATTAGACCGATTTTTCTATCGTTTTAGTACCCGGTGCCCGTATTTGAAACATCGAGATTTTCACGACAACTGAGAGTCGCCAATGAGTTGAAGATGTACAATGTGACTCGAGATAAATCGATCACAGGTCAATTGTACCAAAAATTCTTAAAAGCTACCCGATAGACTAGATCATGCTAAAATCGCTTCAAAGTGAAATTAACCATGAATTTAAACCCGATTTCAGAAATTGAAAGTTTTGTGGTGTTACTATCTATTTTAGGAACGTCGACTCATCCTTCGAAAAATTTTCAGAGATTCTAGGATTTTTTACGGAAAATCGATTTGAACGTTGCGGAAAATTAACGGAAATTCGGATGGGCTTAGTTGAAGGAAATTTGGACTTCCAAGTCGAGCCTTTGAGTGTCAAGGATATACTGAAAATTGTTCAAGATTTTTCTTTATCGAAATTGGACCTCAATTGGAGAAATTGAGTGAAGAAATTGAAGTTAAATCGGTGAAATTCGGAGCTGGTTTTGGGCAGCAAAATTGGCTTCAAAATTTGATTATTTGGGAATTTGTTTCCCTTTTTCTTCGGTCTCCTTCTCGCATGCGAAGCAACCGAACTCTCTCTCAACTTTTGCCTTTCTTTCATTTCTATTTTTTCCTTCGAAGCTACCCTTCCTCCTCCTTTCTTCGTGCACCGTCCAACACCTTCAGTCGCTCCATTCCACCATCTGCCCATCAACCCCACGATCTCCTCCACTTTCTCTCTCTATTTCGTTGACCGCACCACTCCAAATTTCCTCGCATCTTCCTCTCACCCATTAACTGCAACACCACCGAAGCTCTCTTTCTGCTCAGCCCACGTTCCACAGAGCAGCAACTCCACGCGTCCACAGCAGCATCCGTGAGTCAACTAGTAACGGTTTGTTGATGCCCCTCATCCACGCATCCACCGAAGACACCAGCATCTACGTTCCTTCGTGCGTTGTCCAGCACCGAAGCAGCTGCCGTACGTACACGGTATGTTCCTTCGTCTGCCAGCCTGAAGACCCTAGCACACGCCGGCTGCTTCTCCAGTCAACAATCAGCTTCAGCGACCGGCCCAGCATTAGGCCCATCTCCCTCAGCTCCCATCTTCGCGTGTCTTCACGGCCCATTGCCCAACGTCTTCAACACGAGACCAGCGAAGCCCAGCTTCCTACCACCGATTGAAGCCAGCGATTTCTTCAAGCCCAGCCATTTGAGGTCCAGCAACTTCGGCCCTTGTTTAGCAGTTCAGTCTAGCCCAACTTAGCCAAGTTTTGGGCCCAACGGCTAGCTCAATTCAGCAGCCCAAGCCTGCGAAGTCAGCCCGCTTCGGGCCCAGCCCAATTCAAAAGCAAATCTCAGATTTGGGTTGAGATTTGTTGGGCCAAGTTTAGGCCCAGTCCAAGCTATGTTGACACCATCACAAACTCAAGTTTTGGCTGCCGTCGTGCCGTCGTCGCGGTGAACTGGTTTTCATGATACACCAGTGAGTTTATGCACTAAACTCTTCTTAATAGGCTAATGCATCTAAGGGGTGTTTAGATTTATTTAAGTACAATTAGTTTAATTATTAGTTTAGTTAGTTAAATTAGGTTAGTTAGATTATTTAATTAGGTGGTTAGAAATTATAAGTTAATTAGGTTAGTGTGTTGTTATATAGCTAGGATGTTAGAATATTTATTTACACGAAGTGCAGTCATGCCGACTATCCCTAAATTTCGGAAAATATTTAATAGTTAAATAATTCTTTTGAAATTAGGTCAGGATAGTCGGTGACCGAATTTCGTGCCGATTGTAATGGTGTGGTTAAATTCTGGAATTGAGTGTAAATTTGTGCAAATTGAGTGTTGATTGGAAATTTGGTAAATTACTTCAAAATTTGTGAATTTTGATATTTATTCGAAAATCTCGGGTGTCGGGTTTTAACACCGAAAATAGTTTGAAAAAGAAAGGTATCGGTTTTCTGGTTCGAATTGACCGTGTACCCACACACGACTATTTTCAGGATGTTTTTAATACGAATAAAATAGGCTAGGACCATTATCTTAACTGAGGCCTTTGAGTGCAATGCACGGTGTCCTAGGCCGAGATTGAATTGTTGTGTGTTGATTAAAAAGAACCCATCCTAGCGTTTAAGTCAGACGTTACTAAATCCCACCTTTGGGTTACCCATGCATTAGGGTAGTGGGTCGTAGTAGATTCTGGACCTAAGCTCATTCAGGATAGCTGTCAATGTGAAGTAGCCATGCTCCATGGGGAAGAGACGATGCCTGGCTATGCCAGTAGACTGCCAAACATGGAAGTCGGCAGCGCCTCGAGTGGCTTATTTAACAATTGAAACGCATGATTATCTGAGTTTGATGCACCTGATTATGAGACAAAACCGTGTGGCATGGTATGTGTTGTGTCATAATGGTTTGACCTTATAATCGGGACACTTGTGATTAAATGAGTTGCTGAGACATTCCAATTGTTATGTGCATTGATTATATGTAATGTGATATGAATTGTGCTGACGTGCAGGAAGAAACTAAGGCGATGTAAGTCTTCTGTGCTAATTGTGTGATTGTGTGGTTAGGACACTTCAAGGCGTATTTCTCTCCTAATCGGGGTTTAGAGCATGGACTTGCTGAGACATTGTCTTACTGGTTATTATATAATCATTTTCAAGTCCTTAGAAGGTGGTTGAGTGGAGGACCTGGAGTCGAGAGGAGGTAATCTGAAGTGTAGGTCAGTTAGGACCGCTTCTTTTTGAAAATTCAGTTTATGTAGTCTTTTGATCATAGACCTTGTACATGACTCTGTGTGAATATAAAAGCATGTTGTTTGTGAACCTGTTGTCCTGCTTTTCTATCTCGAGATAGTTACTATCAAGGGATTTATTTTAGCTTTCGCATGCGCAATAAAACAAAAAGGATCAGCGACTCGTCCTGGGAAGTCACAAAATTTTATTGACTAGAGAGGAATGGGCACGTGCTCGGAGGTTCGGGGCATGACAGTCGTCTACCCCATACGTCAGGCCACAATAATTTAAATTTACTTTTTCGTACCTTTTTTTTTTTTCTAAATTTAGATCACGAAACCTTTGGACAACGCTTGTCCTAAAGATGATTAGTCGTAAGCAGCCCATGATTCGCCTTTTCGGAGATTCGTTCGGGACGATTTGATTGGAGCCAAAGAACGAGTTATGTGCTGTAGAAACTGTGTTTGAATAACATAGCCCGCTATCGTCGAAGGGTGGAATTTCAAAGTCTTTTTTTTTGGGACATTAGAGGAGGATAGCGAATTTTTTCTTCCAATTTCATTTTTTTTTCTTTTCATTTTCTTTCTTCCGAGATGGCGAGGTTTGGTAGGCAGCCCTTGCTAGTCACAAGCAAGGGTTGGTTGACCCTTGCCGGTCACAAGCGAGGGCCCATCAACCCTTGCCTGCCACTGGGCAAGCCAAGGCCCTCACTAGCCGCGGGCAAGGGTCATGGCTCTTGCTTGTGACCTGTGAGAGTTGGCTAGCATCCCTCACAGAACTTGATAGAAAGAAAAAGCAAAAGAAAAAAATCAAAAAAATTATAAAGTTATAAAAAAATTATCCACGTCAACACTGATTGTATGTATATGTGCTATATGAGTTATGTGTATATATATGTTATATGGGTTAGGTATCCTATATTATATGTGTCACGGGTGTCGTTATGAAGTGACATTGTGATATGAATAAAAGATGAGTCATTTGTTGTTGTAATAGCACGTGATAAATAATTTTGGAATATTACGATGACCTTACCCTATTGTGATAAGTGATCCATATGCCATAGATTCTTTATGAATTAAATGATGCATTTATGTAATGTAATATGATGCACGTGTGTAAAATAGTGGCATTTGATGAGTGATGTGACATATTGCATGAGTATCACATGGGTTAAATGAGAAATATAAGAAATGAATTGTGTGATGGTATGCCCATGTGATTATCAACGACCTAGATAAGTTTTACGCGGGGTGTGGACCTATCTTGATGCATTTTACAAAGGACGATACCTGATTAAGTTTGGATGCCCCCAACTCAACGGGATGCCGTTCGCAAATAGATTTCGGAATGAAACTCCTTACAAAAATGACCGTCATGATGTGTTTTACCTGGGACGATGCCGTGCTCAATGGGCCGAGATTATGCTCGATTACGTCGGATGACTGCTACCTTCGGTTGGGCTTGGGTCTTGAGTGGTCGTAATAATCTGGACATATTTGTATAGAAAGTGCATGAAATTCATATGTTTTCAAGTCCATCTTATTGCATGGCATGAGCGCATGAGTTGAACCACAATGCACATTTGACTTGAGAGCATGAAATATATGTTATGGAATTGCCTATGCGTCTATATTGATGGCCTTGTATAATAAATTTGTTACTATGAGAATAGTAAGGGTAAAGCAAGAAGAGCGTTGCCATATTTTGCCATCGATAGATACTTGCTTGTTTAGGGCACTTCCAAGGTAAACGGGTTGAGTTTCTCAAGGATTATGTGTTATATGTGTCACATAGTTTATCTCATATTTGTTTGTTGAATGTTTACAAGCCTTAAGAATGGCTGAGCCATTCTGTCAGATATGATTTGGCCTCCCTATTAAGCACAATCGGGAGGTGACAAAGTATCCTGTAGCAGGAGGGGTCGACGTGCACTACACGTGTTACGTCACAACCATCTGGGTTAATGAAGGCCAACCTAATCTCGTGCCACACCGATCTGTAGCATGGTATTTTTGGGTGGGCAACAAGAGTCATGGTCCCATCCGTGGCTCTGATGGTCTGTTGGGTATCGAAGGCTCTAGGGGAGGCATTGGTTGGGATGCCAAGGACAGAGACATCCCCGATGGGGAATTGTTTGACCCCAAGTTGATTGCCGAGCTAGACTCATGGATCCGAGAGGCCAATGAGGCTTAGGCAGTAGTGGGGTTGCTAGCACTTTTGGGACCATCCTAGTAATATTATAGGCATATGCATACCCCAGGCCCTTTTGTAGAAGGTTGTGGAAGTGCAATCAGGCATGTCGGATGTGATGAATTTAGCTATTTAATTTTTGAACTTGACATATATGAAATGTTGACTTATGACACTTATATGTATGATTATGTTTTTAACTATCCCTGTTGAATGATGGATGGAGATTTGTTTACGTTTTTGCTTGTGTGTTTTATCGTTATTGATAATTGAGTTAGTGATGCCTCCCAGGATGTCACAATCAAATGGCCATAAGTATGGGAGCGAGAGTTGCCATGCACTCGAAGTGGGTAGCCAAACCAGAGGAAGGAGCTCAGTTGACAACATCACAACGGATATCTCTGGAAGTAGCAAAATTGAAGTATCTTAAAGCAAAAAACTATCTATTTTAGGCTATTGACAGGTCCATCTTGGAGACAATTCTCTGCAAGGACACCTCCAAACACTTATGAGATTCCATGAAAAATAAATATCAAGGCTCGGCAAGGGCAAAAAGGAAGCAACTCCAAACGTTTCATGGGGAGCTTGAATTGCTTAAATCAAGAGAAACAATCATAGATTTCTTTTCCCAAATAATGGCAATTGTCAATAAGATGCAAATCCATGGAGATAAGACGGAAGATGTCACAATAGTTGAGAAGATTCTTCAATCTTTGACACCAAAGTTTAACTTTGTTGTTTGTTCTATTCAAGAAGCCAAGTACGTTGGAGAACTCTCAATTAATGAATTGCAAGGATTGTTGTTGATTTATGAACAAAATTTCCTATAGTAAGAACTAGAAGAGAAGGCATTGAAGGCCTCAACTGCAAATCTCTTTTCGTTAGCAACAAGAACGAATAGTGGCAAAAGCAAAGGAAGGGGAACCAATGATCACCGCAATTTCAATAAAAAATATGATGGCTATTTTTCTCGTGATTCTCAAGGTAGAGGACGAGGATGTAGAGATCGACACTCAATAGATTTTAGACCAAAGTCAGTAAACAAATCCAAAGTGGAGTGCTTTAGATGCCACATGTATGGGCATTACAAATCTAAATGTTGAACCAATTTAAATACACAAAGTATGGAAATGACTAACTTGTAGTAGAAAAGGAAGAAGCAAAAGCTCTCTTGTTGGTGTGTTAAGAAAATGAGAAAACTTCTTCAAACTTGTGGTATCTTGACACTAGCTATAGCAACCACATGTGTGGAGACAAGAAAGCATTCTTTGCACTAGATGAGTCGTTCCGCACCACAGTAAAATTTGGAAATGACTCTACCGTGTCAGTCATGGGAAAAGGGATGGTCACAATTGGTCCTAAAGGGACTTCAATAGATATTATCAAAGAAGTGTTTAATGTTCCAGAATTAAAGACCAACCTCCTAAGTGTTGGAAAATTACAAGAGAAAGGCTATGAAATTACACTCAAAGGAAGTGTTTGCAGAATCCATGATGAAAAATTGGGTTTGATTGCTCAAGTTACAATGACTACCAATCAGATGTTCCCACTATATCTTCACAACACTTCCCACTCATTCTTCACTACAAGATTAAAAGAGGAAACTTGGGTATGGCATTAGATGTGGACATCTCAACTTTGATGGACTACGGGCATTACATCAAAAGAAGATGGTGGAGGGACTGCCCCCAATCACTACTCCATTCGAAATATGTAAAGACTCTATTGTTAGCAAATGACACCGTGCTCAATTTCCATAAGGAAAAGCATGGAGAGCAAAGTGTCACGACCTAACCTCGGGTACACCACCTAGGGTTTGGTTAATGAATTACTAAACCTAAACTTAACTCGGGCTCTCCCAAGCCCATACAAATTCACAACTTAAGTTCAAGTTCTTAACATACAATTGATTTTTAATTAGGAGTCACCGCTAAGGTATTTTTGGTGGGTCGATTAGAAACCTAAGTAAAGTAATGAGAGATTTACTTCGCTCCTACGAACCAAAAATTATGTGAGTTCGGAGACTTGGTTATACTAGATTTCTCAACGCCATTTCGGTACCTCTCTATTTTATTTTATTTTTTAAAATATTTTGTAGGCAGCTTGAATTGATTTTAATTTACTTCATTAACATGTGAGGTGATCATATAGGTACACAAACCACCAATTTAACACCCAATAAAGCAATGAATAAATTACGGGACTTACCTCATAGTAACAAAAGCATCTACAATGTTAGATCATAATTCACATTAGTAATCCTAAATATGACTTCTAATTAACACTCAATCATTTAATTTTTTTCAAGATTTTCTCTTATTTTAAATGAAATCTAGAAAAATGTGCGCAATGCAATGCAATGATGTACCAAATTTTAAACCAAAATAGCATGCAACGTGCAGCCTAACATGCAAACTATATGTCACGCGACATTTATTAAATGACCTAATCTAATGATAGGAAAAGATTAATGCAGCTATTCTAACATATACACATTTAGATGACGTGCAATGAATGGCCTAATTTTACATGACATATGCATGATTATTTTTAGGGAAAATCTCAAATAAGGACCCAAAGTGAGCCTATTTTCTCAAATAAGGACCCCAAGTGGTTGTTGTCCCAAATAAGGATCCGAAGTGGCTAACAAGTCTCAAATAAGGACCTGAACCCCACCGACCGGCGAGCGTGTAATATTTCCAGTGGCCGGAGTATGGGCAATTTTGTCCACAAAAAATCTTGATAGAATTTGACAAACCCTAAAAACAAACCCCCCAAACTCTTCACGTTCTCCTTTCTTCTTCTCTTCATCTTCTCCGTTCTTTGTCCTCTTTTGCTTGGAGCACTGAAATTTTCTGTTAATGGAACACGAATTGAAACACAAAACGAAATCCCTACCTTTTCTTCACATCTTCTTCTTTTGTTTTCTGTCTTCGTTTCTTTCCAACGAAGAAAACAAATCTCGAGTAAAGCCACCTTTTTGTTATTGAGACACTCGTGTGTAACACAAGGGTCTCGATTCTTCATTATCCTTTCCTAGGTTTGCCATACACTTTGATTCACACTCCCGAGGTCAGTTTCGTTCAAATTGGTGCAATCGATCCTTCGTTCGTTCAAAGTGGTTGTAACTTGTCGAAGCAACATGTCAACAAGGCGCGGGCATGTGGTGGAATATCACACAGATGGCAGCGAGGATGGTGATGGTAGGACGAATTCTTTTGTTTTATGGTGTTCTTTTTGCTTGTTTTGTTGGATTTCTGAGTTAATGTCTCTTTTGTCCGACAAAATGCATATGACTCGTGTCCACTATGGATTTCTAATTAGATATTACTGCTGTTGGGGTCCTACATGTTGCGATGGTGGTCCCTGTTTTGCGATTTTTTTATACTCTCTTTTTGTTTTTTTCTGGTTTATATTTTGTCGTTGATGGTTGGAACTCACGGCCTGTCATGGAATTTAAAAAACCCACATAGATTCTCATAGGGAAAGTAGATAGACATTTAAAAAAAAAAAACTATAATTACTCTGATATGAGTACTCTAATAGAAAGTATTTAGAGGACGAAATTTGGTGGAAACACGTTGAGACAAAATCAATTTGAGTCTACGTGCGCATGAGTTTACAGTCAGAGCATGAGGGCATCTTGTTTCCAATAATTTTTGTGGGCACTACTTATTAGGAACTGGAGGTGTCTTGTTTTCTGCATTTTTTGTGCACTAGACGTAACTTCTAAAGCAGCAATTTGTTAGATTACTTGTTAGAAGTTCTTCCCAAGTTATTAATATGAAGACTATTTAATCTTTGTGTCAAGATGCATTGTAGATTCTGCTAGTTATCATTCCACAATTACTTAGTAAATTTGCAATTAAGTCTTCTTGATAGGATTGTGTTTTCAGCCTTGCTTGTTGAACGAGAAAGAGAGAATCTAGACAAAAGTTGAGTCGACCAAACTTAGTAGTCGTTTCCATAATTTTCAAGCCAATAACATATGAGCCTAAGAAATGCTTTGAATGGGATCAGTTTTCTTTTCCTTATGGTATATATCTCTAAGTTTGGTTCTTGGGCCACCATGGTTGGCTCGCCTAAGGAGAAATTTATGGCAACATCAAAAACATTTTAACTCCATATGCACAATATTTTGACAAACGGTATCCAATAAAATAGTGGTATATAGTCACTAGTGTGCCTAGTTTTCTTTCGTTAATCAAAGCATGGTACAATTTTATTACAATTGTTTACTATTTTTGTTTTGTTTTTTCGTGGTGTACGTTTTGCATGGAAATATATTGACTTTATTTTTGCTTCATTTTGCACCAGTTGAGGGATGTGAAGAACTAAACTATTCAATATATGATGGTGGGTATGATGGCGTTGCTAGAGAAG
The DNA here is from genome assembly GCF_016545825.1 of Eucalyptus grandis. Taxonomy (NCBI): domain Eukaryota; kingdom Viridiplantae; phylum Streptophyta; class Magnoliopsida; order Myrtales; family Myrtaceae; genus Eucalyptus; species Eucalyptus grandis. The sequence goes on along the minus strand of NC_052622.1, from coordinate 6,377,416 downwards.
ATGGGTTCGCCTTTGTTGATCTTGACGAGTTATACATGAGAAATGTAAGTTGTGCTAACAATGATGGTTCAATGGAGAGGGATATGGAGGTTGGAGACATCAGTCAGTATGTATGTAGATGTGTTAGCTGACAATGTAGATTTCTTGAATATGAATGGCGAAAATGAGTATACACATCCCAAGTTTAATGCTGAGGTTGATATGGAAAACCCTGTCTTCAAGTTAGGAATGTGCTTTAGTAATGCTGAGGAGTTTAGAAAGGCCGTTAGGAACCATGCCATAAAAAATGGGAGAAAGGTGAGGTTTGTTAAGAATACACCTAATAAATTGAGGGTAGGTGCAAATAAGAACACTTCTAGGACAAAGTCAAGGGTAAATGGATACTTGCATCTGTGTCCTTCCTATAGATGTTGACGAGCTTGAGATGTTACCAAAAGTTGAAGCAAGAAATTCAACTATCTCAGGTTGTGATTCTAATGGGGCTAAAGAGGCTGAAGATGCTACAAGGGCTGAAGATGCTGATGCTACTGTTGTTGCTGCTGCCATCGATACTATTGATGGATTATTGCAATGATACCTGTTATGGCCTATGCCACCACATTTCCCACAAGTGATTGTAGTATTTTGTCTCTTCAACTTTGTTCCCTTGGGCTCTTGCACAACTTTCTTCTTTCTTGTCTTCAAAATTTTATCGCTGTTTCATTCACCGATTTTGTTCTTTGTTTCTTCTTTTCGCCAACTTGCTTGGGCACATCCGGTGGGGAGTAATGGCTCTCTAGCAGGCCATGTGTCCATAGAATCTACAACATGCACAACATGGCTATAAGTTTACATGAACGTTTCCTTACTAAAACTTGTGTGAACCCATTTTTCAAGATCTTCTCTCATGTATATAAGAGCTGCCACAGCATGATAGCAAGGGATTCCACTAATGTCCCATCTTCTACAACTACAAGATCTATGTCTACTATTAACAACTCTCTTGTCACCATATGGGCCACTCAATTCAAATTCATCCTCCCCATTCCAGCTAGGAATCCATGATGTTGAAAATTGTTTTTGAAGATCTAATATCTTTTGGATATTAGGACATATCACACCAAAGGTACTTAGCCATCCCATCTCTTTGCTTATGAATTCTTTCCATGAGCTGCACTCTTATAGCTTCAAGCATTGTGATGATAGGTTTGTCCCTTGCATCAATGATGCTTTTGTTGAAAATTTCACACCAATTATTCAAGGAAATATCACATTTTGAGCTTGTCCTGAAGTAGGACTTGCTCCATTGCACCGGAGGCCTTTGAGACAACCATTCATAAGCTTTCTTATTAATTGCCTTCAGCTCTTCCATTGCCAAGTCAAAATCACATACTCTAGTCGCCATGGCAACCTTCCAAAGGAGCTTTTTAAGTTCTACCCCTCTGTGATGTAGCTTGAAGTTTTCATAAAGATGCCTTAGCAAAATCTATGTTCCCTTCAGGCATTAGATTTGCTAGTGCTTGCACCAATCCCTTCGTTTGTCACATAAGAAAGTCCAGTACTTTGAATTTTTAGGGTCGGTAATCCCCAAGTCTTCTGCAATCAAACTAATAAACCAATGCCATGTCTTATATGTTTCTTGTCCGACAACAGCCCATGCAAACGGATACATTTGATTGTTGCCATCTATGCCCACCGCTGCTAGAAGTATACCCTTGTAGCCTGATGACAAATGGCAACCATCAAAACCCACAAAGACCCTACATCCTTCTACAAAGCCCCTCCTTAATGCATCCAGACAAATATAGACTGCCTTAAACTTGTATTGGTCTTGATATTGCTCGGTTTTGATTATACACATGGATCCCGAGTTGGCATCAAGAAGTGCTTGACAATAGCTCCTAAGCATCCGAAATTGCTCTTCCTCATTCCCAGTAATCATACTCATTGCCGTTGCCCTAGCTCTATAAACCATTGTCCTCGACAACTTTAAAACATTCTCGACTCCATTGTTTTTTTCATTGAAGCACGGCCATGTAGGATTGTTTCTCAACCTATCACAGTACTTGTTTGCTAACCATTTAGTGCTTATTTGAGGAACATGTAGAGCTCTATTACATGTATGTATGGAGTTAAAGGTTTTGACTAATTAATTTATTTTTTTGATTCAATCATAGGTAAAGAGGAGGATGTAAGGATCTCAACTTGAAAGCAGTGGAAGACGAGCAATTTTTTTTTTGGAGAAACGCAAGACCAACAACACAATTTCTCTTCATGTTAGTTGATGTGGATGGGTCTATTTTGGTCTATTAGGGAGCATTTTAAAGTATAAATATGTATAGGTCTACTTCGTTAGGAAGATTTCTTTCGTAGGATATTTATTTTTTCCATCATATAGGCCGTGTTTCATGGTCTTCAAGGAGGACCACACATCTTGTAGTCTCGTGGTTGATGTATCTAAGTTTTATGTTCCTAATATCTATGATGCTTTTACCCTTTGCTGCATATCTATCTATTTGATAGAATTATGGAATCTGTTGATATCAATTGACTCCATTTAGCGTGCTGGAAGCACGACTTCCTTGTTGCTTGAACTTTGGCTAAACTGGGTTCCCAAACTCAAATTGAAGTAATACCCCTGGCTATGTTTTTCCAAGTTAGAAATACCATTATGTTCTTAGAGAATAAGTCGAAGCTCATTAGTCCATGGACGTCAGTTTCTCTGCCCACTAGATCTGTCAATGGCCATTTAGACATCACGTCCAAGCTTTAGACAACATAATTTTGCACCTAATTCATTTTTTCGTACATCCCTTGCATCATGTATGAAATCAAAGCCTTGCATGATAATCATTTAATTGTAGAATATAGACTATGTCACTATACTGGGCTGTTTCGGGGAATCTTTTGATATTAATGCTTCATCAACTTATTATATAAGACTCATCACCGTAGCAGAAATAAACTTCTTTGTCCATTGAAGCCCAAGGAAATGCAGGTGTACAACTTGAGTTTCTCAGTTAACATGTTCTCATGGTGCAATAAGGAAAGAGAGAATTTCAAATTTCCATCTTTACAGTATCCTTTTTAGTTTCAGATAGGGAGATCACGATACAGACTTTCTTGACATCGAAATTTGTATCTGCAGCAGCACTTCTACATCATAATTGATTTTGTACCACACTAATCCATGATTTGTCCCTCGGTTCTTGTACTTCATTGCCATTTTCTCAAACTCGATTGTAGGAAATTGCTTTGCATACTCCTCGACATCGTGGCGAAGTTTAGGACCCGATTGTAGCAATCTTTGATTGAAAGTGAGGGGAAGACTGCATTGTGGCCAAGAAGTCCTTCAACTTTGTTCCTGCTAGACAAATTTTTTTAACATCGAATAAAGAACTTTGTTAAAAAAAAAAAAAAACATCGAATAAAGAAAGCGTGAACAAAAAAGAGGAAGCGGTAGAGAAAAAGCATTAAGCATGCTTGAATGCAAGAGGTGATTTGAACCATCTATAATTGGCAAACAAAAAAATGAATTTGGTAGAATCATTCACCTTTGGTTATGACCTTGATTTTCACTCCACAACTGACGACAGCATCAAAGAACTCAGCTACTTCCACAAAGTCCTCTTTGACAAGAAAGCAACAAGATGGACAAATTTATAAGTAACCAACATAAAAACCCTGAATCTGAAAGCACAATCTAGTCCACAAGAAGCCTCTACCATCAAGAGCCATGGCAGATACATCTCCTGCAACATAGCAATATGAACAAATTCCGTCACATTTTCAACTCTGGAACTATCAATTCCTTGCAGAGATTTGAAAGCAAAAAAGAGGGATAAATTGATTCCTATTTTTGATGGGTTAACGGTAGTACAATTAAAGTGCCTACATTACCTACAAGTAAAGGGTAGATGAACTATAAGATTTGCATAAGTTCTTCAAGGTATATCTAGCAGACTCGTAGAAAGGAGAGAATGTGAAGTTTTTGCATTACATTTTTCTTCAAGTTCACTAGAACCGAATGACTTTCAGTCCCCCAGAAACAAGTTCAATAGAAAAGGAAACAGAGGTAAGAAAGTAATACAAAGTATTTCACAAACATCTCAATCTCGAGCACAATTCAAATCCACCCAACCAAGAGACAGGGAACATCTCCATCTCGAGTACCCACATCTCGAGCATAATTCGAATCCACTTTCACGGACCCAACCATGAGAGAAAGAACTTCTCCATCTCGAGTATCCACATCTCGGGCGCAATTCGAATCCACTTCCATGGACCCACCCATGAGACAAAGAACATCTCCATCTCGAGTACCCACATCTTGGGCACATTCGAATCCACTTCCACGGACCCAACCGAGAGAGATAGAGAGAAAAGGAGGGCACGTACCTTGGAACTCGGGGAGCCATGCCGAGCACGCGCCGACCGCGCACCAACCCTTCGGTCTTGTCCATGGCGATGGTCCCGACCATGTTCTCGCCTGTGTGCCGGGCCACCTCCAAAGCACGAGCCTGATCGAGTTGTCGAGCACCTCCAAGGCCGTCAAGATCGGGGGCAAGCCCTCGTCGAACCGCATGTCGACCACGGCACCGATCACTTAGCACACCTGTCCGATCACGCTGGCACTGGTGAACTCATTGGTGATCCTACCCTTCCCGGCGCCCTTGGCCGCAAAGTGGCGGGGGAGGAAGGGGCATGCGGCGGCGGCGGAGGTGGAGTAGTGGGCAACGCGGGTGAGGAGGTAGCCGTGGGGGAGGGGCGGTGGTGGTAGTGGTGGTGGTGGTGGCGAGGGGCGGAGGAGGGGGTGAAGAAGGGGGCGGATTTGGGGTTGGAGGAGGAGGTGGGCGCGACGGCGATTGGCGAGGGCGGCGAAGCGGGAGGAGGGCCGGCAAGAGCCGGCGCAAAGACGGCAACGCCATGAAGGAGGGGTGGGGGTTGAGAGTGAGAAGGGAGGAGTGAGAAGAGTACGGAGGGTTTTGTTTTTTTAGAATTTGTCAAATTCTATCAATATTTTTTGTTGACAAAATTGCCCATACTCCGGCCACCGAAATGCCACACACTCACCGGCCAGCGGGTTCAGGTCCCTATTTGAGACTTGTTAGCCACTTCATATCTTTATTTGGGACAACGACCACTTTGGGTCCTTATTTGAGATTTTCCCTTATTTTTATGTTTTCTTAAATTTCACAATTAAAATTACCCAATAATTACACATGCAATTTAAATTAATGAAAGGAAAGACTAACATCCTAAATTATTGTTTTTTTTTCTTGGGATCTTTATTTATAAAAATTCGTAATTAAAAATTTCCTATTCTAAACATGCAAAACTATCCTAAAATAGGTAATGTCCTAGCATAAACCTAATCTAACTCAAATATATTTTTTTGGGGATAAATGAGGCAATTAAAGTGAGATGAGCACCAAGTCATTCATGGCCATCAAAGATATAATCCATTGTTCGAATTTGGAAACGACATATAATCAGCTTGATTATTTCGTTAATAAAATCGATAAAAATTGATCTTAAGTCTTAAAAATCAAAATATCAATTTTATTCCCGCGTGATTAATTATTTCATCTAAAGCGATAAAATAAAAAATTGACATGCGGTTGCAGATTAGGCAATAAATCCTAATTGGGAATGCGCTTTTGATATTGAAAAGCACATTTTAGGCAATAAAATATCCAAATCAAATTAGATAAGATAATTACCGAATTTCGCGAATGATATTACCAAATTTGAACGAGGATCACGGACTGTGGCTGGTGGTGTTGTCTCACGGATGCTCGGCAGGATGCTCACGGTGAAGGGCAAAGAGTTATCATGGTGAAGGCTCAAGGACCATCAAGAATTATTGATGTGCAGTAATATTGATCAACACTCATATGCACTCAAACAGCAGAGAAAGTCAGATCAACATGCTCTAATCATGAAAACACCTATTTGCACGATTCATAGTGGATCCAAGATGAAACACCAACAGTTTGACTTGAAATTGACCCTCGTTATCCCAATCCTATCGACATGAACAAATTATGATATTACACTTCCCAAGCTCATAAGCCAAGTTCACGATTTTTTAACTCCGATTGGACTAAGTAAATTAATGATGGTTAGATCAACTGCAACCTGTAAACAGGTCAAAACCAATCTCAAACTTACCAGTTGAAAGGAGCACACAATCTGATGGAGGTCAGCAATCGTTCATAGATAGCACCGATTCAGCGATGATTTAGATCGACCATGGACTATCGCGGATGAGTTTCAGAACAGCGAGGTTGCAATTTGTGTGGATGCGAGCCTATGGATGACAAGCAAGAGAAGACCACGTTGGGACTGTCTTGGCTTTAGAGTATCTTTTGTGAGTCTTTTTATTGCATGCTTCCTCTTCTTCCGTATCTCCTCCTGGATGCGTTACACTAGTGGAGACGTCCCTCCCTGTAACCTGCAGGAAAAGATAAAAACTTTTGGTCTCTCTCTGTGCATATCTTGGCCGTCTCTCGATCAGGCGGTGCTCGCGACCGGAGAAGGGTTGGATTGGCGAGGTGGATGGCGGATTGGAGCAACACGAGGCTTCGGCGCGGGTTGCTGCGTGGTGGAGATGCAGGCGAAGCAAATATGGGCAGTGTCGTCAAGCTGGTTAGAGAAGATGATGAAGAAGACTTCCCCTCCCCTTTCTTTTTTCACTTTTGTTTTCTTTTCCTGGGCGTGGGCTGCCCACTTTTCCCCTTCTCTGACGTCTTTCCCTTTTTTTTTCCGTCTGAACCTTGTCAGAGAAAGGGAAAAGTCCTTTTTATTGACCTCAAAAGAGAAAAGAGAAGTCTTTTTAAAAAAAAATCTGATCCTCTGCCCTTTCACGTTTCCTCTCTTTTTCGCGAGCAAACTTGCTCTCCTCCCTTGACCTTGACCCCGAAACGAAAAAGAAGTCCCCTGTCATCTCTCCGTACGCGGCTCCTTTAATAGGCGAAGAACTTGATTTTCATGATTATTTTACTTCCTTTTTCGGCTCACGCACGAAATCGCCTCTGATTATGTAATCTTTCTTATTTTGAGTCAAAGAATATATTACTCAATATATGTCCCACGTGTAATATTTCCTCTTGATATTTCACTCTTAAACTTCCAATCTTCTGTAAAATATATCCCTTAATGGGAATTTATGAAATATTTTACCAAATATTGAAAGAATAATATGAATCAATTTTGAAAATATCAAATTGTCAACTCGTGAAATTAAAGTCCATCTTCTGCTGATCAAATGCAAAAGTGATAAACAAATAAATAAATGCAACCAAAATTATATGCTATGCAATTTTAATTCTATATATTTTTTAAGAGTTAAGGATTTTTTATGCAATAAATAAATAATCGGGTCGCAAAAATTTAGGTGTCAACACAAAGAAACTGTTCGCATTGGTCCATTCAGATAATTGCGAGCCAACATCTCCAGTTTCCAATGGAGGTAAACAGTATATCATCACCTTCATTGATGATTACAACCGGAAGATTTTGGTTTATTTTTTGTAGGAAAAATTTGAAACTTTTGAAACATTCAAGAGCTTCAAAACACTTGCTGAAAAAAATATTGGAAATCCAATAAAAGTCCTTCGCATAGGTTGTGGTGGCGAATACAACTTGGGTGCATTTGCATATTTCTGTGCGAAGCATGGCATTAAGAGACAACTCATTATAGCTTATTCATCATAACAAAATGGATTTGCAATGGAAGAATCACACTATTTTGAATATGGTGTGAAGTTTATTGAGAGCAAGTGGAGTTCCAAAGATCTTCTGGCCTAAAGCTGTTAATTGGAGTATTCATCTTTTGAGTAGAAGCCTACTCTTGCTTGTTTGAATATGACACTTGAAGAAGCTTGGAGCAGACAAAGACCAGCAGTAGATCACTTTAGAATTTTTGGGTGTACAACCTATGCCCATGTTCTAGATTAGAAGAGAAAAAATTTAGATGACAAGAGAGTCAAATGTGTTTTTTTTTTTGCATTAATGATCAATCAAAAGCTTACAAGCTTTTATGATCCTGTAACCAAGAAAATCATCATCAATTGTGATGTGATATTTGATGAAGAACAATTCTGGCCATGGAGTGAGAAGGGTGTTGAAAAAAAAAATTCAATGAATTTTGAATATGATGAAGAGCCCACAACTAGTCGAACCATCATAGAAAGTTCGCAAAGTCAAAATGCAATTGCAGAAATTGAAGAAGGCCACATCAAGTTTGAAAAAGACTTGCTTGGATGAGTGATTATGAAGTAACATGGGTTGACCAATCTGAAAATCCACTTACCTATTTTGTTTTGTTTTCATATTGTGATCATACAACCTATGATGAATCTGTATAGAAAGAAAATTGGAGAATTGCTATGTATGCAGAAATTGCAGCCATTGAGAAGAATAATACTTAGGAATTGATAGATCTTCTAAGAGGACACAAATTGTCACACCTCGAACCTCCGAGCATGTGCCAATCCCTCTCTGGTTAATAATATTTTGCAACTTCCTAAGACAAGTCACCGACCATTTCTTTTTATTGCACATGCGGAAGGGAATAATAAATCCCCTGACAATAACCATCTCGGGATAAAAAAAAGTAGGGCAACAGATTCACAAACAAAACACACATTTATATACATACCGAGTCATGTACAAGGTCTATGACCAAAATACTACAAAGAAAAGAAGTGGTCTTAACTGACCTACACTTCCGATCACCTCCTCTCGGCTCTAGGTCCTCCACTCAATGACCTTGAAAATTTAACTCATGACGGAGTGAGATATAAATCTCAGCGAGTTCACGCTCTAAACCCTCGATTATGAGAGAAATACGCCTAGAATTGCCCTAATCACACAATCATAAGGACTTACATCACCTCAGGTCTACCCTGCAGGTCAGTACAATCAAATACTCCACCAAACAATTCAATTCAATTCAATTCAATTCAACCATCAATCAGTCGACTCATTCAACTTTATACCATCGATGCCATCTATAAACTCTATCGATTCGAACACTACTCACATAAGCTGAAATAGATATATCATATATCATTGCTCTCCAAAGTTGATGTCTAAAATTTGCTCACCGAAGCTACTAATAACATTTGCTCACCAAAGCTACTAGATAACTATAATGCTCGCCAAAGCTGAAATCTAAAGTGTTCATTGAAGCTGCTATAGATCTATAATGGTATTAATGCTCCCCGAAGCTAAACCACGATACATTACTCTTGGGCAAGGATCTTGTGCTTTGCACATCGATTTCTTAATTACATATCCAACTTTGCCTAATTCCATCATATTAAAGTGTACTCGATAAAAATAATCGTGTGTGAGTACACAATCGATCTAAGCCAGAAATATAATATCTTTACTTTAGAAAATCTCACTATTTATACGGAGTTTGAAAACATTTTTGGCATTGTAAACCGACGTCCCAGTAATTTCTAATTAATTAATGAAATTATACAATTTTGGGATAAATTCCCAAAATTACAACTTAAATTCAATTGGCACAATATAGCACTCAATTAAATAAATCAATCATCATTACAATTGGCACAAAATTCTGGTCACTGGCTATCCTAGTCTAATTTTTGGAAAATAATTAATAATTTATTTATTTATAAAATTAATTAAATAATTTAATTTAAATTCTAAAAATACCATCCTAGGCCAAAATCACTAAATTAAGTACCGATACGGGCCTCGGAAAATTCCCTAACCCTTCTAAAAAATAATACAATTTATCTAGGCCTCACTTAATCTAATCTAATCTAACCACCTAACATGCATAATTGCATAATTAAATCACTAATTTAATCTAACTAACCACATAATTCTTAATTAAATTAAACTAAACACTACTTAAATGTCATTAGCCTACTAAGAAGAGTTTAGTGCATAAACTCACCGGTTTATTGCAAAAACCGTTTTACCGTGACGACGACGCCACGGCGGCCGAACTTGGGCTAGCAACGACACCCACAGGCTTGGACCGGGCCTGAAATTGGCCCAAAAAATCTCAGCCCAATCTGACATTTGTTTTTGAGTTGGGCTGAGCCGAAATTAGGCTGAAGCAGGCTTTGAATGGGCTGGACCCGAGGCTGAAAAGACTGAACTGGGCTTGCTGCAGCTGGGCTTCAATTGCGAGCTGTTGGGCGAATGAACAATTACATGGGCTGCTTGCTCACGGGCTGGACTTGGCCGAACATATTGCGTGGACTGTTGCTGGGATTTGTGTGGGCTGGAGGTGGAGGAGAACCGGTGGATGAAGGGCACGAAGATGCTGGGGAAATCTGCCGAGTTGACTGGGATGGGTAGCTTCAAACACGGTTGATGGGGTGGAGGAAACGTGAGTCTTCGGTGGAGAGCTGTGTGGGTGTTGACAGCGTGCGGACGTGGCCAAAGCTGTTGGTGCCTTCGGTGGAATTCTTCAGTGGGAAGCTGCTCAGTCTTCGTTGAAGATGGCTGACCGAATAAAGAAGTAGAAGGAGCTGCAAGCAAGACACGGACGAAGATGTTGGACTGCTCGGTGGAATGAAACAAATGATGGTGGGCTTCGCCGGGCGTGTGGCTTCGGAGCAGATGGCTAGCGTTCGATGGAGGGGAAACAAAATGGAGGAGGCAGACGGTCTTCAAGGCAACAAATTGAGAAGAAAAATAGAAGCAGCTCGTCCAAGGGAAATGAACGAAATGGTTGGTGGAGAGAGAGAGAGAGACAGCGACGAACAGAGAGAAAGGCAGATAGATTTCTTGCTCAAGAGGATTGGAACAAGGCTTAAAGTCAATAATTATCCCCTCCATTGAATGCCTTGTCCCCTTCTAATTCTTTCTTGAGTAGGTTTTCCAAAACTAAACCAAATTGAAGTCCCAATTTTCAGCCTTATGCTTAAATTTGAATTTCACTATATAAGTTTTAATTTCCTCTCCAATTGTCTAAATTGAGGTTCGATTTCGCTAAAGAAAAATCCCGAACAATTTTCTGCAAGTCCCCAATACCCAAAGGCTCAAGTTGGAAGTTCTAATTCCTTTCAATTGAGCCCATCTGAATTTCCGCTAATTTTCCGTAACGTCCGAAACAGTTTTCCGTAAAAATCCCAGAATCTATAAAAATTCTTCGGAGGATGAGTCAACGTTCCTAAAGTAGCTCATAACACGACAGTAACTTACAATTTCTGAAATTAGGATCAAATTCGCGGTTAATTTCAATCCGCGTACTTTTAGCGTGATCTAGTCTACTTGGCACTTTTTAAGAATTTTTGGTACAATTGACCCGTGATCGATTTATCTTGAGTCACAATATACATCTTTGATACATTGGTGACTCTCAATTGTCGTGAAAATCTCAAGGTTTTAATTACAGGCATAGGGTACCAAAACGACAGAAAAATCGGTCTAGTGCCGATCGACGAGAATTTTGCAATTTGGTGGAATCACCCACACTCTAACCACCTATCTCAGTCGAATCAACATATTTCCAGTCTTTGATAGATTTTCGATTGTACCGTAATGACCCTTGCAGACTAGCACGGTTAAACAGTCGATTTGTGGTCGAATTCTTAAGTCCATTACATTAAAATCCTTTAATAACTTCCCCCAAATAGTCTAGTTATCTCATGAGTGATTAGCTCAGATAATAACACTATAGGCGCGTTGATGAAAGGCCTAATTTATTTAATCGAAAACAAATTTTGAAAATTCAGACTGTCACACAAATCAATTGGGGTCAAGTGGGTCTACAAGACAAAGTTGAATAAAGATGGCAAAGTCGACAAGTACAAGGTGCACTTGGCTGCAAAAGGTTACAAGGAAGAATTTGAAGTGGATTACAAAGAGGTATTTGCTCCTGTGGCAAAACTTAACACAATCAAATTGGTGATTGCATTAGCAAAGCACAAAATTCATGGCATATCTTCCAGTTGGATGTGAATTCAGCATTCTTGCTTGGTGACCTTTAAAAAAAGGTATTTGTTGATCAACCTTCTGGTTAAGTGAAGAATGGTAGTGAGCATAAAGTTTATAGATTGAAAAAGGCACTATATGGGTTAAAACAAGCCCCCCGAGCTGGATATAGTCACATCGATGCCTATTTTTTGAAGGAATGATTTAGAAAATGTCCATATGAGCAGACATTATTTATTAAAGTTAGTGATGATGGAAAATTGCTTCTGGTATGTTTGTATGTGAATGATCTTATCTTCAAAGGGAATACTAGTGTCTTGATCGACACATTTAAGAAGTCTATGATAGATGAATTTGAGATGACTGATCTTGGATTGATGCATTATTTTCTGAGCATAGAAGTAATTCAATCTACAGCTGGAATCTTTATTTCCCAAAAGGGATTTGTTCAAGAGACTTTAGACAGATTTCAAATGAAGAACTGCAACTCTGTGACCACACCAACTAAGGTTGGATTGAAGCTATTGAAAGATTATGATGGAAAAAAAAAAGGTGAATAGCACGCTTTACAAGCAAATTGTTGGAGGTCTAATGTCTGTGATAGCATCGATGTCATATATCATGCATGGTGTGAGCCTCATAAATAGGTTTATGGAATACCTAGTAGGAATACACTTGCAAGCTACAAAGAGAATTTTCCACTACTTGCAAGGGACCGCAACTTGTTGGTTGCTTTACAAAAAAAGGAGAACAATAAGATTTGTTTGGCTTTAATGACAGTAAAATTTTTACTGGAAATATGGATGATTGAAAAAGCACTTCTAGCTACGTGTTTATGCTTGGTTCAAGGGTTGTCTCATGGTCTTCAAAGAAGCAGCCAATTGTTACTCTATCAACAACTGAAGCTAAGTTTGTAGCTACCACTTCAAGTGCTTGTCAAGCTATTTGGTTAAGGAAGATTCTTGGAGAACTTCAATTTAAACAACAAGAAGCAACAACAATCTATTGTGACAACAACTCAGCCATTATACCTCCAAAGAATGCCGGTTCTACATGGAAGGAGCAAACACATAGATGTGAAGTGTCATTTCTTGAGGGATCTCACAAAAGATAAAGTGATAGATCTCGTTTTCTGCAAAAGTGAAGATCAACGTGCTGATTTATTCACCAAGCCTCTCAAATTGTCTACATTTCAGAAGTTGAGAAAGCTTCTTGGTGTTTGTTCGTTGGATGCTCTAGATTAAGGGAGGGCTTGTTTTATTCCCTTTAAACTGATTGTCTGCAACTTCAGTTTAAGGGAGGGTGTTGAAGTAGTTAACTTTGAGTTTTTACTTGCTTTTAATTTTTAGGTGTCTTCAATAATGTAATAGTGGAGTCCTAGTCAATAGGAAGTGGCTTGTTTTTAGGAGTTTATTTCTGCACATGTTCTAGTTAGTGGGGTATGTTAGCGGGTCTTTGTTGTTGCTATTCTGTAGCTATTTTTTTCTAAGTGGTTTGGATGTTCTGCCTATTTAACAGGCTTATATTCTGATGAATAAAGTAATGAGAGTTACAGCAGCAATTCTCTTGTGTGTCTTCTACTTTGATCTATTCAATTAAATTTCAACAAAAAGATAATTCACATATTCATATTAGCTGGTTGATATGTGCAAAAATCAGGTTCCAAAGTTAACTCTAGACACCCAAGTCATTCGTTCAATCAGGAATGTGTAAGGATAATTTTACAAACAAAAATGAGCCTTGCGTATACAACACTCACATGATTTGTCGATTGTAAACGAATATTTGGAAGTTCTTAATCCTACTCTTTTCTTCAAGTTCTGTTGCTAAAACCTTACATAAAAATTCAGCATCGGAAAAGCAAACTATCATTGCAACACGAACTTTTGAATTGGTGTGAAACTAGGGACCCAATGAGATAGAATCTAGAATCGCATTAACGAATATCTAATGGATGACTAAGCATGAAACACAACCGATGGTCCCCTCCATCAAGTACAAATAATTTTATGTATCTGGCTAACTCGTCAAGCTTTGCCTTGCTTCTTATTTGAATTCCATATAGTAGAATATTTATATGTTAAATCATGCACGTGTCTAATATTTAAAGCTTTTAAAATAGTTGATAGTAGTCATTTTCAGAAAGAAAAAAAAATGAGCCTACGTTGGTGTTGTCATTCAAACTTGACCTAAACTGATTAGAATATTAGTTAGTCTAGGATCAAGTCAACATCAATGTGAAGTCGATTCAATAAATGTAATAGAATCTCATAAAAACATACAATGAAACCGGGGGTAAAAGACTAGCCTGTCAGTTCTGTAGTGTGCCTTTCACCCACCCTCACTCGTGCGAGAGGATACTATATCTGCCTACCCGACGGTAGTCGGAACCAAAACTCCTAACGTGGTGTTTACCTTCACCACCGTGAGACCCACTAATTCCCTAATATAGAGGGAATATGGGGTATAGGATCTCATAAAAACAGACAATGAAACAATTTGAAAATTCCAAGCCGAATACAATCTGTCCTCTACATCAGGCACTTTACTTTCATACTTGTTCGGCGAAGATACTTTCCCTAATTTTTCGGCTTGCATTTCTATTGATTGTGATTTGCTGACTTTTTAAACTTTCGATATACGCCAAAAGCAAGCGTGCTTCCCTTCCTTTTCTTTTTCTTTTTATTTTCCCAAAAAAATTATCGAATTTTAGTAGCGTGAGTTTGCAATCAGATAGATATTAAAGCGGTTGAATGATTTTGATGGGTTAAGCGCAATGCATGGACCAAGATGGGATGATTAGCAAATTATTTAGGAAAAAAAGAGACTATTATTTATAATCGATTCAAGGTAGGTGCAGAGAAGGCCAGTGGCACCGGCCAAAAAAAAGAGAGAAGGCCAGCCGTGTATCGCATGCGGAAAGGAAGATATGATCCTCGGAGATGGTGATTAAATAGAAAATTGGGCAAGCATTTAAGAATTATATAGATTATTACCAAAAACGATGTTATTTAATGGATAAATTGCTCCACGAGAGCCACGGCTTTTCCAGTTTCTGCAACGCCAATTGTCTGTTGCGTTTTCAGACCGACATCATTGACCAGACACTGTATTTTTTTCGTCCACGGTATAAACAAATCATCTTGTGCGCAAAAAATCGAATTTTGGCGATCTAAATTGACTAGCACGCATGGCAACGAGGCTATAGCACCAGAAGAAGAAAAAATGACTCCATTTTTAAAAGCACGAAATCTTTTAGTAAAATTATGGAAGTATATTGGACTGTGAGTAATTTTCCGAAGCAAATCCAATAATATCTGTTTTTTCGATTATATTTATGGAAATTTCTTTGTTCTGTTGACGATTCTTATCTTTTCTTGCAAGATTTTCAACGATAATGATCTGTTCAAGCATGATCGTACAAGCAGATCCAAAGTGCCATTGTTGCAGTACATCTTCTGAATTGTAGTCATCACTAATCAATCTTGCTGGGTACAAGCTTCTCTAGTAATTTCATTTCATAGAGAAGCAGATCCAACGTGCGATTGTTGCAGCACATGTTCTTGAAGTGGACGCTGCGATTTTCTAGTTGGATTCTCAATGGTGCGCTACGCTCATCAATCTTGCCGGATACAACCTTTCTCGGGGCAGTCTCATTTCATGGAGAAGGCAAGGCGTGATCATTGGTCCCAGCTTCCACGTGCTGGTATCCTCCTTCATAAAAATAATTATTTGCTTAAGCAAGGAGACACGATGGAAATTTTCTTAGTCTTATTTAAAGAAATAAATAAAAGCGATTGATATTCAAACAATAAGAAATGTATGAAGCAATCGGTCGTAACCTTTTAAATAATAGATATTATTCTCTGATAAAAAAAAATTACGTGAATATTGTTTCCAAATAAAAAAACACAATAACTATAAATAAATAAATAAATAAAAATTGTCTTGTATACTTTGACTTCCGGTTATCGTAGGATTTTATAAGGTAGTTTCAGTTCATGGAGGAGGCAAGGCGTCATCAGTCATCCCAGCGTCCACATGCTGATATCCTCCTTCATATAAATAATTGTTACTTAAGCAAGAAGACATGATGGAAATTTTCTTAGTCTTAATTAAAGAAAAATAAAAGTGATAATATTCAAACGATAAGAAATGTATGAAGCAATCGGTTGTAACCTTTTTAAATAATTGATATTATTCTCCAGTAAAAGAACAAAATTACGTGAATATTGTTCCCAAATTAAAAAAAAAAAAAAAAAAATATAATAAAAAAGAAGAAGAAGTTGTCTTGCATACTTTGAACTTCTGATTATTGTAGGATTTTGTAATCGAATAAGTTTGTGTAGAAAGGTTCTTACTTTGCTTCTTTGATTGCAAAGAAGTAAGAGGTATTCATTGTCGTTGAATTTTAGTTTATATCTATAAATTTGAGAAGCATAATTCATTGTTGTCAAATTTAGGTCATCGGAGAGTCATTTTAGAGCAATTTGATTTTTTGCGTAAAGGAATGAGAATCTGTTTCATTGCACAATGATTTCATTATTAGTTGAAACCAAGGTTTCAAGTGTTTTTTCATCCTTGAAATTTAATAGATCTATATGATGATATTAACGACATCTTTTTAGTAAGTGATTATATTTTTCTACTTGTAATTATTTATATTTCAGTATCTAATATATATTTTCTTCCTTCATATTTAAGTAAATTAATTCTATGGACCTTCTGATTTTGTTTGTCAATTAGAGCTTGCAATAAGGAAACATACAAGTCAACAAAAGATGAAGAAAGGAAATATTGAGTCAGAAATTGAAACATGTTGAGGAAAGGAAGTTTATCCGTTTCTCAAAAAAAAAAAAAAAATTGTGTTTGGCCTTCGACCGTCATATTGTCATTCTGCAAAGGGTAGTCATGCTGGTCGCACCTGTTTCATATTGACTCGTCAATTGTTGTTCTCTGCGTGCGTTTTGCTTCGAAGGCAGCAGGACCAGGTATGCTTAAAACTAAAAGTTTATCTCAATGGTGTCAACACTAGGGAGAGCATAATTTTGGGGTAAAATCGAGAACTGGTCTGATTTTAGGTTCTAGAGTATGCATGGTAAATTCTATATTCTAGAAAAGAATGAATCTGTTCCAATGAGTATGCTTTCTGGTTCTAAATGGAACAAGGAACTACTTACCCCCTTTTTTGTGGTCTAAGGCTTACCCCTTGTTTACAAATACCCTTTTGCTACTTAAACCTAAATTGATTTGTGCTAAAGCCAAGGCAAAGCTATAGATTATCAACAACTATAAATAGGCACCAAGTCCTTGTTTAGTTGTGGCACACTTAAAAAGTCTAGAAAACTAGGCGACTTTTTAGTCCTTGTTTCTTTGTCAAAATCCAGAAAAAAAAATAAAAACCCAAAAAATTAGGCTTAACTAAAGATGAAAAAGAAATTGGCCGATAGCTAGATGACCTTGGAACTTGTGATAGAGTAGATTCCAAATTTCGTGATATGCAAAATAGATTCCAAATTCTAAATCATAAGAAACTTATTCGCACGGATAGCTTCTGTGAAACTTGGATAGAATCTAATCGAATCTAATCGTCATCCTTGTCGACACTCCCAGCATGTTTGGTGCCTTGACACTAATTGTCAAGGTGGATTGTGCTTCACAGAGGGTTTTTTGTTATCAATGGAAGATGGCATTTATGTTAGATGTACAATGCTCGCATGATTTGTCCCATGTAAATGAATATTCAAAAGTGTTTTGTAATCTAGTA
Organism: Eucalyptus grandis; assembly: GCF_016545825.1. NCBI lineage: Eukaryota > Viridiplantae > Streptophyta > Magnoliopsida > Myrtales > Myrtaceae > Eucalyptus > Eucalyptus grandis. Next base: position 6,359,739 of record NC_052622.1, on the reverse strand, counting down.
ATTCTTCAAATCTATTGCTAAAAGCTCATGTTAAAATTCAACGTTGGAAAAGCAAACTGACAATGCTATGTGAATTTTTGAATTGGTAGAATAGTAGGAACAACATGATAGAGTTGCATTATTGTATATCTAAGCAAATAGGCGAAACTTGATAACATAATCGCTTTTTTCTCACCATTGATTATGAATAATTCGATTTGGTATTATTCTATCAAAATGGGTTCCTCAATATAATAATAATAATAATAATAATAATAATAATAATAATAATAATAATAATAATAATAATAATAATAATAATAATAATAATAATAATAATAATAATAATAATAATAATAATAACAACAATAATAATAATTGGGCACACCACCAATAATAATAATTGGGCACACCACTTTTTTCAAAGAAAGCGAGCCTATATTGATGCTCACTTTGTTATTTTAAAATGACTTGCATTGATTTAGAATGATTCAAGTCAACTTTAATGCGAAGTCAATTCAATTAATCTGCCCACGAAGATAGACAACCGATATTACTTTTTTACTGTTCCATGTGTAGAGCAGGAAACTTCGTAATGCACTAACTGGCACCTTGCTGGAATTTAGAAAGTGATTGTATTTTGATTTGCTCATGCGGCATGCGCTCTCACTATATATGAAAAGCGTTTGCTTGCATTTGCTCGAAAAAGAGCTAAACTAATTGAAATGGCGCAGCCGTTCATGACAAGCGATGAGCCAGCCTCGTCCATGCGGATCGAGCTCGCCCAGATGGAGCAAGGACGAAGCCAGCGCTTTCTCCTCATCGCTGCACTGCCTTGCCCCGAGCAGCTTCACGGGCGTCGCTTGTTCGGAGGACCAGACGCCGTCAGCGTTCGGCGAGGAGGCTGCTGGCAGGAGGATGACGAGCTGGAGCTGCAGTGGGCAGCGATTGAGAGGCTGCCGACGTACCAGCGGCTGAGGGCGGCAGTGCTCGGCCGCAAGGTGGTGGACGTGGCGAAGCTCGGGGACTCGAGAGGCGGGTGTTCGTGGACGGTCTGTTGAAGGCGGTCGAAGAAGACAATCTCCGGCTCCTCCAGAAGCTCCGGGAGCGAGTGCAGAGGCAGGCATTTTATATTTCTTTATTCCTGTCCAAACCTCCCAGTTCTAGTAAAAGGCAGACAACTTCGATTATTTTATATGCCAAGGTACAGCTAATATGATGTTAAATTCTCAGGGTGGGTCTTGAATTACCGACCGTGGAAGTGAGATATCGGGATCTGTGCATAGAAGCAGACAGCAAAGCCGTTCTTGGGGAATCTGTCCCAACTCTTTGAGCGCTCTCAAAGCCATTTTCTACGTGAGATTTTCTTCTCTATCTTTTCTCCCTTCTCCAAGATTTTACAGGTCCCAAAGGTTTGTCGAGGACGACACAATTGAAGTCAAAGAACAAGTTATCTGTTGTAGATACTATGTTTGGCTAACATAGGCTCCTACTTTTGGGACATTAGAGGAGGACAGCAAACTGGCCACGTGATGCAAATGGATCCTCCTGTTAGAAAATTAGCAGTTTCAGATCATCCATGACTCAATGGGGCTTGCATTAAAAACATCTCATTCCAAATCTTTTACTTATCATAAATCAATCATACGTGTTGCATTGTTGCTTTATGTAGAAAATTAATTACCGATTTTTGAAAACAAATTCCTAAGGAAACTAATGAGAAATCTAGAGTTTGGCAACATTTCAGTTTTTCAGTTTTTTTGCTTGCTAGAATAGAAAAAAGAAGAAATCGATTTGGTAACATTAATTAATTTTTCTTTTCCTAGTAATAAAAAAATGGTTAAGAAATAGATTTGAAATATAAATAAGAAATAATAAAATAATAAAATAGTTTCTTATTTTCAAGAACAATTTTTAGAAATAAGTCATTTTCTTTTTTTTTTTTGGTTTTTTCTTCTTCTTTTTGATTGGTCAGTGGAGACTTGCTGCCCACTAGCCGGTTGCTGCCGCCATCTGAGCTAGAGGAGGAAAAAGAAGAGAGGAAAAAAGAAGAAAAATAAAAAATTATTAAAAAATTGAAAGAAATTTACATCACAAAAGAACCTATCGGTTGTATTAAACATATTCTTATTCTTTTCTTATTCTAGAAATAAAAATTTGTACAATTATCAAATACGTTGTTTTACTCTGAAATTGTTCCAGGAAATAAAAATAAAAAGAATTACCGTTGAAAAAAATCTCCGAGAATAGAAATGTTAATGAACGCAATCCTAATTGGACCTGCTTTACAATCTTAGGAGTTTTACGACTAATTAATATGACTCTTTTTAACTTGATTTTTGTTATCTTTACTTGGCTGATTTGGTAACCAACTTATTAGCTCACGCAACGGCTTCTCTATTCTATCAAGCTATTGCAAACCGTTCTGGTAAAAGTCATAGGACAAAAACGCGGGAACCAATAACCTTTTTTTTCTCTCTGAAGCAGGCTCCAACAAATAAGGTTGGCTGCAAGTATCAGGGGAACAAGATAAGAATTCTCAAGAACGTTAGCGGCGTCCTTAAGCCTGCGAGGTTAGTATTAGAGCTTAGCGTATGCACTAATTTAGAGACAAAAGTTGACGTATATGATGTTACTATCCAGCGTAATTCTTTTCTCTCGAAATTGTTACAGGATGACGCTCTTGTTAGGTCCACCAGAATGCGGAAAGACCACCTTTATTACAGGCATTAGCAGGCAAATCAGAGAAATCCCTCAAGGTATTACCTTTTTGGTGTTCTGTCTGTTGTAGATTTTCCATGCTGACAGGAATAGGTTCTATACTTGAACTATATTCGGATGCAAATAATCATGCATATGTAAGATCAGCGGAATTGACCAACGATGTATGATGAAGGTCAAGGGCGAAATTTCCTACAATGGCTACAAGCTGAATGAGTTTATTCCTCAGAAGACTTCAGCTTATATAAGCCAATATGATACACATATTTCTGAGATGACCGTGAGGGAGACGCTTGACTTCTGCACGATGTCAGGCATAGGAGGAAGGGCAGGTACCAGTTTGTTCTCCAACCTTGAAGTTACTATTAGTTGCGGTGGTCATCGCTGATGCTCTTTATGTCTGCTTTTCATTGAAGACATGTTGAAAGAAGTTAGCAAAAGGGAGAAGCAAGCAGGAATTAATCCAGAGCCAAGCATAGACACTTACATGAAGGTTAATCTTTCCACAAATTTGGATTCATTACAATATTTTAATTACAGTAATGACTGCCGATACTGGCTTCTGATGACGTTATGACTACGTGAGCAGGCAATTTCTATAGGAGGAATGAAAAGAACACTTCAAACAGACTACATTTTGAAGGTAATGTTTCCAATGGGACAAGGAGTTACGAAGTTTTTTTTTTTTTTTTCCAAGGACAATTTACTTTGCTACAATTGCTGCGATTTTTATGCCTTTTCAGGTTCTTGACTCGACATCTGCGCAGATACAATTGTTGGGGATGCGATGAACAGAGGAATTTCTGGTGGTCAAAAGAGAAGGCTGACGACCGGTTAGTTTTACGTGAACATGCAGCAAATGATGAGAAACTTATAGGAAAAGTTTCTACGTCACACTGTTAAATTTAGGCTTCACTACAATTTTGATGCTCTCTTTTCCAGGGGAAATGATAATTGGTCCGGCGAGAGTTCTATTTATGGATGAGATATCAACAGGCTTGGACAGCTCCACTACCTTCAGATCATTACATGCTTGCAACAATTGGCGCACATAACAGAGTCCACAATTTTGGTTTCGCTTCTTCAGCCAGCACCTGAGACTTTTGATCTCTTTGATGACATAATTCTAATGGCACAGGGACATGTAGTGTATCATGGACTCGACGGATGTTCTCAGCTTCTTTGAACATTGTGGTTTCAAGTGCCCATTGAGAAAAGGCATTGCTGACTTTCTCCAAGAAGTATGCACTCTGCTTAATAAAGAACTGTTCGAACTGTGGAAGGATAGCGCTGACATATGCTGTTTTTGGGAATTCTTGGCAGGTGGTTTCCGAAAAGGACCAGGCACGATACTGGCATCACAAAGACCGACCTATAATTTCATATCTCCTAGCATGTTCGCACGAATGTTTAAAGAGCATCTAATGGGAAAGACAGTGGACGAGGAACTTGCAGGCCTTTCGAGAAAACTGAGCTACACAGAAATGCTTTATCTTTCGAAATTTACTCGTTAAAAAAGTGGAGTTGTTCAAAGCGTGCCTTTGAGAGAATGGCTCCTCATGAAGCGCAACTGGTTTGTTCATGTCTTCAAATCAGCACAGGTAATTGCCCATTTGACTCAGAAGGTGCAGTCACAATACATGGCTAATGAGAAATGCACGCAAAAATTCATTGATTTGGTGGTTACTCTTGCAGCTCGTGGTCGCTGCAGTTATTACAGTGACCGTCTTCTTGCGCACAAGGATGAAAGTCGACTTGGTGCATGCGGATCTTTTCATGGGTTCCCTATTTTATGCTCTCATCCGGCTCAAGGTTAATGGTCTTCCGGAACTGGCAATGACTGTTTCTAGACTTGGTGTCTTTTACAAGCAACGAGATACTTCTTCTACCCTGCATGGGCTTATACCATTCCAGCGGCCATACTGAAAATCCCATTTTCTTTACTTGATGCGTTTCTTTGACAGCTATTACCTATTATGGAGTTAATTATAGTCCTGAACCTCAAAGGTAATTCCGAAATTCAATATATCAGAGAGATGATATGACTTTTTAGCCACTCACTTTTTCATGACTGTCAGGTTCTTTAATCAATTCTTCCTGCTCTTCCTATTGCATCAAGTATCGATATCAATGTTCCGATTGATAGCATCTGTGGTTCGAAATCCGCCTGTTGCAGCAATTTGCGGTCTATTCTCTTTATTTGTTTTGTTTTTATTCGGTGGCTTCGCCATCCCAAAACGTAAGTTTAATTTTATTGATTCTAATTATACGGACTTTAGCAAAGTGATAGGAACTTAGCAGCCTCGTCTCTCTGCAGCTTCTTTACCCGGTTGGTTGAGGTGGGGATTGGTCTCTCCATTGTCATATGCTGAAATAGGTGTTTCAGTGAATGAGTTTCTCGCTTCAAGGTGGCAAAAGGTGACATCCTGAAGGACAAACCAATCTCACACGAATGGATTTCCCATGACAATGGTGGCGTCTAGTATTTAACAGGCTTAACGATCCTCTGCAGGTTTCATCTCTTAACGGCACTCTGGGGCAACAAGTGCTCAAACAGCATGGTCTAGATTATAGTGACCACTTTTACTGATATCAGTTGGGGCATTGATTGGATTTTGGATGGTTTTCAACGTTGGGTTTACCTGTGCCTGAGTTTTTCAAAAGGTAATTGAACATGCTGGCTAGAATTCTTCAGACGGTTAACACTATATCACTGAATAACATGTATTTATCGGCTAATCACAGCTCCAAGCAGATCTCGAGCTGTTGTCTCCAGTAAGAAGCCTCCCAGCTGACAAAGACAGAGACATTGATCATCCCACTCCAGGAGAAAAGGCGGCTAACAAAAGTACCATTGAGCCAAAATTAGAGGTTAGAAGTTTCATAAGAGTTAGTCAATTATCATCTATTGAAAATCAGCAAAACTGCGAAAGAAAGGTCGATATCAGATTGTGAGTACTGGTCAATGCTTTAAATCAGTCAATATTGCCTTCTGACGCCAGTGCAATTTTGAAATTGTATAGAGATGGTTTTACCATTTGAACCAACAACTCTAACATTTGAAAACGTGCGGTCCTTCGTGGAAACAACCAAGGTGAGGCATTTGAGTTGTTGAAAATAAGTGTTTGTTTTGCATATCATATTAATAAAAGATTGGCATAATGGAATTTCAAATGCTTCCAGAAATTAAGAGAGCAAGGTTTCCCAGAAAGGAGACTACAGCTTCTTCAAGATGTTACCGGAGCCTTCAGACCTGGAGTCCTAACGGCTTTGATGGGTGTCAGTGGCGCAGGGAAAACAACATTAATGGATGTTCTTTCAGGAAGAAAACCGGCGGTTTTATCGAAGGAGACATAGCTGGGTTGGAGGATATCCTAAAGTTCAAGCTGTATATGCCAGAATATCTGGCTACTGTGAGCAAATCGACATACATTCTCCACAGCTTACAATTGAGGAATCAGTGGCATACTCAGCTTGGTTAAGGTTGCCAGCTCACATTGACAAAAATACAAGAGCGGTAGGATTTTTTCATCTAGATAGAATATGCTGACCATTATGGATACCCTATTGCTCGATATTTGAGCAGGACTTGAACTTGGAGCAAACAGATGAAGCATTTCAGTAGGCGGATAGAACAGGAAGTAGTTTGTACATCACACTTTGAGATGCAAATGTCACTTTGTTTGCTAATTGTTTAATAAATCTTGCCGACAGTTTTCCTAGGATAGGTGCCAACAAACGGCTAAATCTTGTGTCCAACTGGAAAGATTTTAGCATATCGATTGCACACTAGATATTCTCATATTGATCAAATCCACGGGTAGAGAGAAACCATATTAGGTCTCTCATATCACATATTGAGTAATAACATTTTGCACTAATTAGTAGCTAAATCTGCATTGCAACTGAATTATATGTTGTCAATCAGGAATTTGTGACTACAGTACTTCAAATGATTGAGCTAGATGACATAAAAGATGCCATAGTTGGTGTTCCTGGTGTGACCGGTATATCATTCGAGCAGCGTAAACGGCTGACTATAGCAGTGGAGCTTGTTTCTAACCCATCAATCATCTTCATGGACGAACCTACTTCTGGTCTTGATGCTAGAGCAGCCGCCATTGTAATGCGAGTCGTGAAGAATATTGTTAGCACAGGGAGGACAATTGTGTGTACAATTCACCAACCAAGCATTGACATATTTGAGGCTTTTGACGAGGTAATCTTGCTAACGCATACATTCCTGTAACAGTCTATTCTGCTATCAGTAAAATTATGTTCAGAAGACTGCTTTTTGTGCACATTGCATGAAATTCTATTTACTACTCACTTCACATGTG